>NC_051184.2:83949320-84011860 GCF_013339695.2 Rhipicephalus sanguineus | reverse complement strand
AAATACCGCCCGATCCTAGAAATTTGTTTCTCATTTAATTTTTTCTTATATGACGCGATAGATGTCCAGACAACGCCGGCGGGGACCACTATGGCGCCAAATCAGCTTTTTGTGATCTCATAATAGCTTTCGCTGTAACAAACTTCAGCGCCGACAATGCCATTCTCTACGCTGGCCTGCTGACATGAACGCAAAAGGTCCACTTGCCTTAATATAAACATCTCTGGTTGCCACTGTTTTTGTTTTTCGCACAATTTCAACATATCTTTGCCTTGTAATTCCTGCCTGAGGTACGCGCTAATACTGTACCCTGATATATGCTCACAATGCATGAGCTTAGGTTGCTCCGGATTGGGGAGTTTTTCCGTGAACCGAAAAACGATTGAAAAGCTTGCGGTTTCACTCCGCGAAATAATAAATAGTTTTTAGGTTACGTTTTCGTTCCGGTCGAAAATATCGTTTTTTTTTTTTCGTTTTTCGTTTCCGGTTTTCGTTCCTTTCCGACACCCTGCGGTTAATAAGTTTTCTGAAGCTGTGCTGAAGGGTGTTTACAATTTTTACGTTAAGTGGTGTAGAGTGGATTGTATCCCGGCCGTGGCCGCCGCATTTCGATGGAGGAAAAATGCTAGAGGCCCGTGTGCTTAGAGTTAAGGGCACGTTAAAGAACTCCAGCAGGTCAAAATTTGGGGACCCAACCACTACGGCGTCTCTCATGATGTTATCCTGGTTTTGGGACATAAAAGCCTAGCCATTATTATTAAGTATAGGAGACCTCTAATAAGCGGTATAGAAGCTGGTGGCGTTGGAATGTATGAACCAGGTTGCTGTGTGTGCACTTGTCACGTCATGATTGTATTTTTATGTGGCAGAACGCCAACTGAGATGAAAATTGGCACTTCGTCTTTTTTTTCTAGTTTCTAACAACGGACCAGGTAATTTGGCTGAAGTACAGCAATAAATCTGTTGGAAATATTGAGTGTCTTGGATGGAAGAAAACGGCACTCACGGGAAATAGTTACACTTTCGTCAAAAGCTACCATGAAGGATGGCTAAAGTAAGTGCATTAAACGCAGGAATGCATACGACGCTCGTAAAACAACAGCCCACGGAAATCGATTTTGTGTGAAAAAGATTGCATGACCCTGTAGATGCCTGTAAGAAACATTACGTCAAACAATCATAGATCAATCATTGTTGATCGATGCACCAAGCATCTCCAAGTGCACCATTTAGCGTGCAGTACAGCGTGCTGCTCGAGATGTGGTTTAGAGGCCGCAAAGAGAAAATTCATTTGTTCGCGCCGCCTGTGCTGTACAACAAAGCACTGCGAATTAGACTACCCTAGCGTTCGCTGCGCCTAAGAAGCGTTTCGCGATTGCCGCGACAACACATCGGGCCAATTTCGCTCTGAACTCTGACATATTCGGATATTGGGTTAATAGTAGGTGATCCGCAAATTTTGTTTGCTGATATGAGGTGAGAAGTAACGCAATACCTTTATTACCACAAGAGACTCCTTCTCAATGTAAACAATTCTCTCGTAATGTAAACACAGTGCTGATCAGTACCGAATATACATGTATCACAGATACTCTTTGGATGTCTTGTGTCTCTATTGGGGTACGTCTCAGAAAACGAGTACCTGTATCAGGATTTCCGATATATGCGACAATGTACTGTGCATCGTAAGCTACAATACACTGCTGCCGCAACACCATCGCAATAAAATGGAAACACTGGCCAATGTCAGCTTCTCAAGCTGATGCTGTTCACTCACAGATGTACAGGGAGCACTGCAAGAGTAGAGCGACTGTAATACTCTCGCCACAATTCTTTAACGCCGTGGTGGAGGACTGGAGAGCTAGCCGAAAAATTTACTCTTTCCTTGAAAACAGATTAAAAGAAACCACGAACTCTCAGCTACTCAGATGGAGTTCCATACACCCTGCGATATATACGTCCCCTTTATGCATTTTCTGGCAACAAAGAGCTAATCTCGATCATATCATGTGGGGTTGTACTCGGAACCCACCACCTAACTCACTAAACATTAGTAGTAAGGAGCTGTGGGAGGCTGCTATGTGCAGCTCGGCGCCCGAGGTCCAGGACAGATCCTGGATTGGGCCAAGAGGGTAGCGGAGACCTACACCGGGTAGGCTCCTCTGCTCCCTCCACCACCGCACCCTTCCCTCTTGGGATAAATAAAGTCTTTCTCCTCCTCCTCCCAATACGCGGAACTCCCTCACCGACGTAGCGAGAACAGGGTCGGGAACTCTCTCCTTAGCAGACTGAGTACAAACAAGCGTCATCATCTTGCCGATGCCGCACAGCATTATATTGATGCGAGGTAGGCTGGCAACTGTTCTGGCCAGCCCCTGGGAAGAGAAGAACGAAGACAATTGGTGTGTGCGCGCTTTTGGGTGTCGGCTTTTTTCTGGAGTAAACGTCCCTGTTTTGCTTGTTCGCCCTGTGTATTCTACCATCTATTAGTTAACCTGGTGACATCTTCTGGTGGAGGTGCTCCGTAGGGTTGATGATACGGTCTCCAGAGCGTACCTCAGACGCAAGCCCGCCGAGTAGTGCGACCGAGCTTACCCTTGTGCACGTACGTACCAGTGGTCCTCTCCATGGCCTCCAGCCACAGCACTGTTTGCTACCTCAACGCACGAGAACTATGAATCAAACACCCCCTAACTTTACCGTGCAAGCACCAGCGCCGCTCGTCGACAACCAAACCAGGACGTAGAAGACATTTCACGGAGCTGCTTTCGAAGATGCCGAAAACTGGCTTGAGCACTTCGACCGGGTTGCCATGATCGACGACTGGACCCAAGAGCGTAAACTACGCTTTGTGTATTGCGCTCTCGAAGATTCCGCAAAAACGTGGTTTGAGAACCACGAGGCAACGCTAACGTCGTGGGATGAGTTTCGTCGGCAGTTCCTCAGCGCCTTTTTCAGAGCGGGCAGGAAGGAGAGAGCTGAGTGTGCGATGGAGGCCAGAGTTCAAGGCCCAAACGAAAGGGTTACAACATATATAGAGGACATGGATCGGCTTTTCAGGCGTGCGGACCCCTCTATGACTGAAGCAAAGAAAGTTCATCACCTAAAGCGGCGTGTCAAGGAAGAAATCTTTTCTGGCCGCATTCAAAACCCGCCTGCGACACTTGCGGAGTTCCGCGATGAAGCCGCTGCCATAGAGAGGACCCTTCAACAGCGTGCCAGGCAGTATGACCGGGATGTCGTGCTATCAAGCGAGGTCACTTCGGTCACTCTCGGCAATGACATCAGCGCCTTGCGAGAGCTCATCAGGGCTGCCATGAAGGAGGAGCTACAAAAGATGCAGATGACTGCTCCAACGGTAGGGCAGCTCTCCGTTGTGGAGATGGTTCGCGCTGAGGTACGCCATGCTCTCCACGCTCCCCAACACTACGAGGTGCCGCAACCACGGCAGTGCGTGGAGATGAGCTACGCGGAAGCAGTGCGACCTCCTCCACAGTGCAGTACTCCCAGCGCGGTGCACCCCGCTCAGCAAATGGAAGTCGGCTTCAGGGCTCGCAACCCGCCGTTCATCGCCGAAGCAAGCCCAAGGAAGAGCGATGTCTGGCGCACACCGGACCACAGGCGCCGTTGGTTTCAATGTGGGGAAGCCTGGCGCATCTACAGAACGTGCCCTTACGGCCATGTGGGTCTCCGTGGATACTCGCCGAATGCCCCTCGTCCGCGACATGGTGAGCGAACAATGGAATTAGAGAACTTCATATCCAATTGTCGCAACGTCGATCATCAATGGCGTGAACCCCGTTCATCGTCTCCTGCTCGTTGTGGGTCCCCAAGCCGAGCCTTTTCAGGCGGTGCTTCGAGCCGCCGCTCGCCCAGTCCTGCAGGTCGGGAAAACTGCGTTCAGAGACCTCCGGAGGTGAGGCCGCTGACGCTGACTGCACAGAAGATCCTCCATTACGACGACATCGCCGACAGAAAAGAGACGCACATATGCAGCCAGGTTCGGTACCAAACGTTTCGGTACCTCCAACATTACTGTAACCGTGGAGGACGAAGAAATAACGGCACTAATCGATACTGGGGCAGACACTTCAGTTATGAGCATGGCCCTTGCCTGCAAGCTGAAGAAGGTTTCTACCCAGTGGACTGGGTCGCAGATTCGGACGGCAGGAGGCCATCTTCTGTCTCCTGCGGGAAGATGCACAGTACGAGTAAGCATTCGTGTGTTTACGCATCTAGGAGATTTTATTATACTGCCGAATTGCTCGAGGGACCTAATTCTTGGGGTGGACTTCCTGCAGGCTAACGGAGCCGTGCTTAACTTGCAAGAGTCGCAGGTAATGTTTTCCACGGCGTGCGCCTTAGCGGGTAGCACTGACGGTAGTTATGTCAACGCCTTGAGGGTTGTCGACGACAACGTCACGTTACCGCCGAAGAGTAGCGTATTGGCCCTGGTAACGTGCGACGTATTCGACGAATTTGACGACTATGAAGGCATTGCCGAGGCAAATATTCACCTGTTGCTCAAAAGAGACATCTGCATAGCCCGAGGCCTTGTTCGGCTACAAAATAAATGCTCTGAAGTTGTGCTGACCAATTTTAGTAATGAACTTCAGCACGTCCCTCAAGGCACCGCTGTCGCCTTTCTCAGCAATATCGCCGGCTTCTCTGACATCGGAACGTTAGAGATGACTTCACCGGATGCAACGATTCGGGCTAACCTTGGCAGCCACATTCACGTTAATGCTGACTTGTCAGATGCTGGTAAGCCTTGTGACAGAATTATCCGATTGCTTCTCCGCAGCATCGAAAGTTCAACGCATTTCCGTGACCAAACACCGTATTGTTACAGAGGAGTCGGCGCGGCCTCTTCGGCAGCATCCATACCACGTGTCCCCAAAGGAGAGGGAGGCGATTAAGCGTCATGTGCAGGAAATGTTGAATGATGACGTCATTCAACCGTCGACAAGTCCGTGGGTGTCGCCTGTGGTACTAGTAAAGAAAAAAGACAACACCCTTCGCTTTTGCGTTCACTACCGCCGACTTAACAGAACCACCAAACGCGATGTTTATCCCCTGCCGTGGATTGACGACGTCTTGGACCGTCTACGCCATGCCCAGTTCTTTACATCATTAGACCTCAAGTCAGGGTACTGGCAAATTGAGGTTGACGAGGGCGGCCGTGAGAAAATCGCATTCGTGACTCCCGACGGGCTGTACGAATTTAAAGTACTGCCTTTCGGTTTCTGTTCCGTTCCCGCCACATTTCAAAGAATGGTGGAAACTGTACTCGCTGGTCTAAAGTGGCATACGGGTCTTGTATACCTGGACGCCGTCGTTGTGTTCTCAGGCACGTTCGACGAACATCTTACGCGGATAAAAAGCGTACTCACAGCAATACGCAAGGCAAACCTCACTATCAAGCCCGAAAAGTGCTACTTCGGCTGCCAGGAACTCAAGTGTCTAGGCCACGTGGTGAGCCCTGACGGTGTTCTGCCAGACCCAGACAAGCTCACTGCCGTTGCCGAGTTTCCTCGTCCTGATGACAAGAAGGCTGTTCAGCGGTTCCTTGGCCTCTGCGCCTACTAACGTCGTTTCGTTGAAGGATTCTCCGAAATTGCGGAACCTCTTACGAGACTAACGCGACAAGATGTACCCTTCGTGTGGACGGAAGAGCAACAAGAGGCCTTCGTACAGCTACGCAAGCGACTTCAAACAGCTCTAGTGCTGGCACATTTTACCGGCACTGGGGAAACTGAGATTCAAACGGACGCCAGCAACGCAGGACTCGGAGCCATTCTAGTTCAATGGCCTGACGGCGTAGAACGCGTGATCGCTTACGCGAGCCGCAGTCCCACAAAAGCAGAGGTGAACTACTCTACCACCGAAAAAGAGTGCTTAGCAGTCGTTTGGGCCAGCAGCAAATTTGGACCCTATCTGTACGGTCGGTCATTTCGAGCGGTCAGTGATCACCATTCGCTTTGTCGGCTTGCCAATCTCCGAGATCCATCAGGACGTCTCGCTTGTTGGAGCCTTCGTCTTCAAGGGTACGACATCACTGTTGTCTACCGCTCCGGACATAAGCATACCGATGCTGACTGCCTATATCGTGCCCCTATTCCCTTGACATAATCTGACATGGCTGAGCATCAACGTGAGGGCACTGAGCTGCTCCCTATCATCCACTATTTTCAGGGAGCTGACGTTGTCGTCCCACGCCCGCTCTCACGAGGACTGACATCTTGTTGCCTGCGGAACAATGTTCTCTACAAGATAAATTTCGCGAACAGCCAGGAAACGTTTCTCCTCGTCGTTCAGACGGCACTGCGTGGGGAAGTTTTGCAGGCGTGCCACGACGACCGCTCTTCCGGTCACTTAGGCTTTGCGAGGACATTAGCGCGCATACGCCAAAAATACATCTGGCCACAGCTATATTCGTCAGTTCAGCGCTATGACTGGACCTGTCATCACTGTCAGAGGTGTAAAGTTCCACCCTTCAAGCCTGCTGGCTTCCTGCAGCCTTTGGATCCGCCTTCAGCGCCGATCCACCAAGTGGGAATGGATACTCGGATAAATGCAGCGCGACTTGGACGAAGACAGGAGACACATAAAACACAGACGGCGCTCGTATGTGTTTTATGTGTCTCCTGTCTTCGTCCAAGTCGCGCTGCATTTATCCGAGTATGTACCAACTCGCCCAAGTCAATGTTTTATGGGAATGGATCTTCTCGGTCCATTTCCTACGTCATCCTCGGAAAACAAATGGATAATCATCGCAACCGACTATAGACGTCAGACTCTGCCCAGGCGGCGCTGCGAAAAACACCGCCACCAGCGCCCTCATCGCAGCCCTGGCACTAACTGGGTAGTGCAAAGAGAGCCTTCCGCAAGCGAATGTGCATAGGCCACAATATATCCCTCCTCTTTCGTTGGTGTCGAGGCGCCGTTTCCTGAAAAGCAAGGACCTGGAAAGCTTCTTCCCGACGCTTCAGAAAAACGGAAAGCTGATCAAAGCGAACTGCGAGTACAATGCAAAATAAGTTTTAGTTATTCCGGCGCGCTGCAACTGGCAAGTACAAGCGAGCATCGTACGACATCGAGTTTGAGGCAAACCCTCCGACATCCGTTCTCTAGCGCCTAAATGCGTTAAAATCGGGTATATACGTAATGCCACAGCGATGAAGTACATACACGATCAATTTACTTAGCTATGCATCTTCCGATCAGTGGTACAAAACTCCGTTCATCAGGGAATAGCCCCGGTGATTTTCGCCTTTGCAGTTGCATTCTCCGTTAATTCATCTCTCGCTTCCTGTGAATTGGACTGTTTCATTACGCATCCTCAAATGGTCTCTTGATGGTCGTCTTCCGTTTGTGCGTACTGCAAATGGGATACGTGTGTGTCCACTTTCGCGGGGTACAACCAAAGGCAAAACCGTGGCCTCCGAGATAACTACGGCAACCGCGGAGGACACGGGCGAAACAAACCTGAAGGTGGTCACGACCAACATTCTGCGATTTACTTGTATGACGCACGTGGTGTCAGCTAGTTAGAACCAGAACTCTGATCCTTCAAAACGTACGTCCGCTATGCTGTGTTGTGACGACCAACTCGTCGCGGTGTGCGTATCACGCGTCTTCAGTCTGCCTCTAGCTGCTCACTTCGTGTTACACGACAAGCACCGCGGTCAGAGCCTCTTCTGAGCTTCATAGTCAAGGTTACTACGGTTCTCCATCAGGGCTACGCAAATCAACAGCAGAGCAACATTATCACACTTTTTCATGCGACCGGCTGTGGAGAACGCGGGTACTTCGCTTACCCAACACGCTCGCAACATCCCGTATCCAGCGCTCTCGCCTTTCTTCTTCGTACGACAACTATGGAAATCGGTAAAACTGAACGTTGTTATTCAGTCTTTTACGTCCGTGGCAATTCACAACGCAACAGTGCGTCTTTTGCGGCGTTTCTTCGTAGCGTGCGGAGGGGTCTCGTCTGCTGCTGTTTTCGCCGTCGTTCTGGCGAGTGATCCAGCAAGCACTTCACGACGGTTCGGTGGCGCGTCCGACTAGCGGAGAGCAATTTACAGCTTTCGTTCTGAGTGATAAATGCGCAAACACACGCGATATTAATCTCAATCGTTGTTTCGCGCTCGCTAGTTGCACCTGCTGCCATAGCAAACTGTGCGAGGGAGTCGGTCTATGCACTACTCAATACTTGTCCGACAGGTGGCGCCATACGTCTTGGAAACTCCAGAGTCTTACATCTATCTTACTCGCTATGCGGCAACAAAAGCTCTGCCCAGGGCAACTGCTGCCGAAGTCGCCAGCTTCTTCGTCCACGACAGTGTTGCGTCATGGTGCACCTGCTATTCTCATCACTGATCGCGGTGCAGCGTTTACTGCGGAGTTATTGCAACAAGTCGCCAAGCTAACGCACACCAACCACCGCAAGACCACAGCCTACTATTCCCAAACCAACGGTTTGACTGAACGGTTAAACAGAACACTGGCCGACATGCTGTCTATGTATGTGGATGTGGAGCACAAAACGTGGGATGAAATTTTGCTGTATGTGACGTTTGCTTATAATACAGCAGTGCAAGAGACCACCGAGCTTACACCATTCGAGCTTGTTTACGGATGTCGCGTCACAACACTGTTAGACGCTACGCTCCCAGTAGAACACGACGCCAGCAGAAATGACGACTTCATTCAGAAAGCCGAGGAAACCCGCCAGCTTGCTCGGAACCGCATTCGCACGCAGCAGGATACCGACGCTCGCCGTTAAAACGTGGGCCGACGGAACGTCCACTACCAACCGGGTGGCTACGTGTCGGTGTGGACGCCTATGCGACATCGTGGGCTCTCGGAGAAGTTGTTACGACGATATTTTGGCCCTTACGATGTTGTGCGCTGCCTCAGCGATGTCAATTACGAGGTGGTACCTCAAAGCTCTGACCGGAGTTTGAGCCGACGACGTGCACGTGCTGAGGTTGTCCACGTCGTACGGATAAAGCCATACCACGCCCGCGAACGATAACTAATACTTCGCAACCCCTTGGAATATTTACTATGTAACCTTGCTTTGTTTTTCTCCTTCACGCAACCACCTTTCTCTGTAGTGTTCCTGCACCCGAACCCGTCGACCGGGACGATCGCTCTTGAGAGGGGGGAATTGACGCGAGGTAGGCTGCAACTTTTCTGGCCAGCCCCTGGGAAGAGAAGAACGAAGTTAATCGGTGTGCGCGCGCTTTTGGGTTTCGGCCTTTTTCTGGAGTAAACATCCCTGTTTTGATTCTTCACCCTGTGTATTGTACCATCTGTCAGTTAGCCTCGTGACAATATAACTGTCTCTTAACCATAATCCTCCGAGCTTAGACGCCACAGATGTCACATCGTTGTGGAAGGTAATAGGATTGCTTTCACTAAAAACAAAAGAAAGTGTTTGGGATCGTCAACCTTTGGTTTTTGAAACGCCAACAGAGGCAGCTTCGAAGCCTCGAACATCAGCAACTTCTAACGTTTCGCCAACTTAGTTTACGACACAAACTAATTGCCACTGGTAGCATTATTACAATATTGCAAAAGCATTACTCAATAAAATTGAAAAAAACATGACGAAAAAAGAAAAAAAAACGCCAGGCCTGCGCGGAAAGCGCAGCACAGTCACAACGAAAGTTGGAAGAGTGGCATTTCTAGAGCCCGTTATAAACTCTCTTGGGGCTACTAATACGAGTACACTAGCAACGTACCCAGTACGCCCCAAATCATAATTTTTGTGAAGTTGGGAAGCACTCACCACTACATTATTCGTCATTCTGCGGACAAGCCTGGTACCCACCAAACACCTGTCAGGCATCACGTGCACTTTGTTGATGCTGTGGCTGATGACGATGAAGACTTATGTCAGATCCCTTTGTAGTGGGTTGGAAGCATTCAGGAACCCACTCGTTGCGCAAGTCGCATTCTGTGAAGCCTGGTTACAGAAATGGCGTTGTGTGACGCCTGGTTGTTATTTTACTCTTCTACCACACTACATTACATAAGTTAATGTGGTTCCTTCCCGATAAGAAGCCTGTATAGGGTCTTTTTGCGAAACAGTTTTAAGCGCCGGAATGGCTCTGAGGTAGAATACTGGGCTCCCACGCAGAGGGCCCAGGTTCCTCGTTCTATCCCAGATATTTCTTCTCATTATTTTTCCCCTATTTCGCGCGATAGTGGTTACGGACACCGGCGGCAGCGGCGGACAACTACGGCGCCAAAAACGGCGCTTGTTGTGATCTCATAACAGCTTTCGCTGTAAAAAACGTTCGGCAGGAAGAATGGAACCTGCCAACCTCACATTTTCAGCCGAGTACTCTACCACTACGCCACGCTTTTTAGAGCTCGGCTTCATCTCTACGGGTCGCATACACAAGATAGACCCGATCTATCTTTCAAAATAAAATTCGCGTCTTCATAACACACAAACAGCTGCCGATCACGAATGACATTGAATAACGTGTATTTTCTCGCGCAATCGACGATGCAGCAGTACAGTGGGCGCGTAACTGAAGTGATTTGCATCTCAATCGATAGGTGCAGTTATATAATTAACTTATTGTCAAACACCAAACTGAACGTGCAAGAAAGTTTGCCATCATGTTAGTTCAACAAGGCGTACTAACTTATATATCTGTGACAGGGAAGTGCCGGCGAGTGCGCCCGGCGGCTTTGGGTGGCTGCCGGGGTGCGTTTGCTGAAAGCGCGTCGCAGCGATGCCATCGCTGCTCGTACGGACACCGTACGCAAGGAAAAAATGGTTCATTCAGGTTAACCGATACTAAAGCTCTACTGTAACTCACTCTAACGCGTCGGATTTGCGTATCCTTAAACCCAAAAGCGCCGACAGCATGTACACACGGACTCGGCAGGGGCCCTAGGCCTACCTTCGCTGGGGTTCGTACGCGTCATATTGAGCGCGACCGATCTCGGCGCAAGTGGCTGACGAAGGTTGAAGAATGCGCATTTTGAGCGTCGAAAGCTTTTGACTGTTAAATTAAAACGCAACCGAGGTAAGCAGAATGCGACAATCGCAAGGGATTCGTTTGCATTGCGATTATGTTGACCGGCGTTGCGTTTCTGGCGTACATGCCGCGCCTGCCGGTGCACCGCATGACCGATCGGATAGCAGATCGTAACGTCATAACGTGTTCATCAGCCAGACCTGGTAAAAGACCGTCGCAAGTGCATCTGTAAGCGCGTGGCTACAACTTTCAGACTTAGGCATGGGCTGATGTACTGCAATGAGCCGATATGATAGAGTCCCAGCTGATATTTAGAATTTACTAACGAAAACGGCGTTCAGTATTATACTGTTTTATAGTACAAGATCGATTTGCGAACAGTATCCCAATAGATCATTAGATACTTACTCGTGTTTCGTGTATATTTGCTGTTTAAATACGCACGGCAGGGCTGTTGCCACCGGCACTGAAAGGAGGCCAAAACACCATGGATATACACATACCATGGATATATTACATACCTGTTACCGCGGGTATGGTTGTTTGCAGGGCCAGTAGTGCATACGTTCAGTGTTGCTGTGTTGTGTATGAATGAGCGTAGGGATGTCAGTTCTGTGTATTCCAGTTTCAGGCATTCCAGCAAGATTCACTGTTACATTGTAGAAATCGCACGACGGTTTCCTTGTTGTTCCCCCTTTTTTTAGACATTAGTCATAGCAGGGAGAGTGATTCTACTCTTGGAGGAAGTTATGCACTTTAGCCCAACCAGCATTGTAAAACTCTGTAAGGGAGTACCGTTATTCCAGCCGAGAGTGTATGTACTCCATTCCAAAAGCGCGACTTTACTCTGGCGAGGGAGCTTGTTGACTCGCGATCAGCCGGAGTACCAGAACTCTGTCGAGAGAGTGTGCCTACCCTGTGCAGCAGAGAGTTCCCGGCAGTCCTGAAAAGGGAGTGAAATTTGGGACAAGCGCTTACTCTAGCAAAGAGAGTTGCTAGCACTCTCTTGCCGCTGTGAGTGTTGCCACTAAGTAACCTAGTCAAAGTCGAGACAGTGACATTATTTTATCTTTCCACCAAAGTCTCCCAGTCTTGAAGTTTTTGTCGGAGTACTGTAGCAAGGGCAGGTTATGTGGTCTGCGCGTATCCCGAATGGTGTTTGCGCTTGTGCCATCTCGACAAAAACAAGCGCGCGAGCGTCTACGCGCCGCGGAGATTTTGGTTTCTCGATTTCTTTTTTGCTTATTAGCTGTGTCGGTTGCCATGACACTTCCTCGAATGCACTGTACTGTGTTGCGTATTTCAATGCGCTTGGTGTCTTTTCCGCAGATTCTTCACATTTATATCACCAAAAATACAACTAACATCTGCTATACATTCATTGGCATTATTGTCTGTTAGTTCTCATTATTATTGTGTCTAAGAAACAAAAACGAGCCCTTAAAAGCCATCTTCTTTTGTTCATTCATAGCAAGGGTCTCGTTCTGGCAGACTTCATGCCTTCAGGTAGTACGCGAGGGATTATTGGTCAGCTGCCAGTTCGTAACGCCAAAAAAGGCAGAAAAAGAGTGTTCCACACTTGTCGTCATGGCTGCGATCGGCGCTGACTAACACTCCTAGGTTTAAATGCGCATATATACCCTATAAAGTGGACGGGCGGATGACTGCCACCGTAGCTTAGTGGTGGGTATCGGAAGCGTTATTCGAAGGTCGCAGTTTTGGTCCCTGCCGGTGGCAAGTTAGCTTTTCGTCCACTTTACTTTCTTCACATTTATATCCCAATTATTACAAGAAACATCTGCTATAATGTCTATGGCATTATTGTCTGTTAGTTCTTAGTAATATTGTGTCTAACAAAGAAAAAAACGAACCCTAAAAGCCATCTTCTTTTCCTAAATGAATATCAGCATTTGCCCAAATGCTGTAAGGTGTACGAAATGTTCTAGATAATGTGCAGTGAGGCACAGCAGAGTGTTCCCAACATACACTGTCGCGGACACAAGCAGGTGGACGAGCAACTCTTGCTGCTTTGCCAGAAATGTATTCCTGAAAATTATACAAAAATGACGTCCATTCAGCTTTCTGTATCTATGAAACTAATGTTTTCCCAAGGACTCATACTTGACTATACTTATTGCCAATTATTTAACAAAACATGAAACAAATGCAATCTTCAGAGTCTGCTAAGTAGTTCGTTGTGAAATTTTCACTGAAAATACGGAGGGCGAAAAATACACGAAGGTAAATAAATTCGAAACACGAAAAGTGTTACTCTTGTCCTGTGTAACACAATTCAGGTAGGTTTCCATGTCAATGAAGTTAGCATTACAGTGTAAAGGGGTGTGAATGCTAGTGAGGTTCCCTTTGTATTTATGCACGTTGGACACTAGCTTCTTGATCAACAACAGGTGATCTGTTTAGGACTGAGATTGGGTGATTTGGCATTGATTCATGGCAAAATTAACAGCATACTTGTAACGAAGACAAAAGAAGACCTGGAAACAATACCAGCGCTTTTGCCTTGTTAGAAATTGTGTCAACCGTGAGAATACTGTGTACAGATCATAAACACTATGGCAACATAATGCATATCAAAATAACGAGAGGGAAGAAACAAGGCGACTCAACAACGTGTTTCAGCCGATTCAACTGACATATCAATGCGATTAAAATAGCCTTGCATAACTAACACATCTGCTATAGGCTATAAATACGCACATGTAATCCTGGCGAGTTCCAGTAAATATATCTGACTAATTAAATGACAATGCCATAAAATGCATGTTCTTCACTACACCACACTGTCACTTAGCCGATGTCTGTCACATCATATGGTCATATTGTTTCATAATATGATCATAGTTATGTGACGGTTATGTCACGTGTTAACGCGCACAAACTGACATTGAGATGAAGGATCAAAACTGCAAGTCAAGCATGAAAACACAATAAAAGAGAAAGCAAATTTGGCTTCAGTGCCCATTTCACCACATGATAGCGTGATAATAGCGGTCTTTTTAGTTTACTTAGGTGTATATTCCTCGAAAGGACTCTGCTTCATTTATGCTTTATCGCAAAGAAGGAAATTATGTCGTACAAACATCTTTTTTCAAGGCGCACTCGCGCATCGACTTACCGGGCATGCGAAGCATACGTGCTATATTCACAACAGTTTCTAAACACGCATCATACATCGTCGCTACGTGAGCTCAATGAATTTCCTTTTTTTTCGATTTTTCATTGCACTTTTCACTCGACGCAATGTGGAGAACGACAGCTACAGCTGCCGGAGTGACGACAATGACGCCCGAACAGAGGAAACATAAGTATTACTTAACACTTGTGTTCCTGATGGTACCGCGAACGCAGCTTGTCAATCATCTACTTGGTAATATACACAGCGGCAGGCTCGCTTGGCCTGCCGCTGTGGTTGCGGTGCTAGCTATCTAATTTTACAAGAAAACTTTAAACACTACCTATGTACTCCCACGATGCAGGCGTCATATGAAATAACGTCTGTGGTTCCAGTTTCGGCTTCGCTTTTATAGCAGTCTGATACACATTACATTTTATACCTATGATTCAGCAAGCTATATTAAACCATTGCTCGACCCTCGGAGGAATATGTTAACGAAAGCTACGTATGATATTCACATGATTGCACCATAAAGTGCGCTTAGTTTCGATAATACTGACGCATGCATTCTAACGTGAGGGCTGACGTTACGTCCCACCATAAGTTACCTTTTAAACGCTAGTGTTGTCGACGTGCCTGGTAAGCCCATGATGTGCACAAGGCTACTAAACTTACAAAAACACGTTGATCCACCTCGTAACGCTCGGCCCAAAGCCAAAAAAAATGCAGCATTGATCTACTCGCTGACTGCTCCGCATGAAACCGATTCCCACAGGGCGTGGGATCTCCCGAATTCCTTATTATTTGCATTCATCGGGTCAACGCTGTCGGTGTCGGTTTTTCTTAACACTCTCGAATTTACATTACGAATGTCAGTTCTCGTCGTTCCTGGGTAGACAAAAGCTGTCAATCACCTGTGGCGCATACCCGTATACCGCGGCCCGTGGTAAACTGGTTTGTGTCACATGTGTCTGTAGGGAAGTGTTTTACAACATACGCGGCATGATTTCACGTAATTCATATCATGACTAGACAGTCATATTCGCCAAGTCGTCTTACCGTGCCATCTCCTAGGCCAACTTTGGTCCACACCAAGTGAAGAAGGCGATCACGAGAGCACCCATACGCAGGCGGCTAGATAGATAGATAGATAGATAGATAGATAGATAGATAGATAGATAGATAGATAGATAGATAGATAGATAGATAGATAGATAGATAGATAGATAGATAGATAGATAGATAGATAGATAGATAGATAGATACGCTCAAAGTGCCAATATAAAAACGCACCATCTACAGCTGCAATCGAACCCGTCTCTTTTAATGTGACAAGCGGGTATTCTACCTCTGCACCACTTTGGTGGAGCCGAGCCCATCTTTTAAAGGACGATACATTGCAGGCTACCGATGTCAGCACCACAAGCGTCTTAAGCCTGTTTGGGCTTCACTTTGGGAAGCTCGTTCCGAGCACTCCCGTGTCCTAATACACTCTACTTTTACCATGTGCGATGCCATCTAATTACCTTCCCGTGTCACCTCTGATCGTCCGCCCCATGCTCAGCGTCCTCAAAATTGGCCGCAGACACGCAGGTCATTGTTCTGATACGCTGGGTCAAAAAAAAAAAAAAAACTCACAGGGTCCCTTATGCACTCGCCTAAGATGACTGAAAGACGAAAGCCATCTTCTTCTTGTCAGTGGATGTATTGATTCTCCTTCGCCTCCCCTGCAAAAGCTTGCTCCACTTAACGCGGTTTTTCACTGTCTCGGTGATCGGCCCACCAATAACGGAGGCAGTGCAAAGCGACCATGTCGTGTGACTACTTCATGATGGGACGTCACGTTATGTGACGTCGTAGTGACGCCACACAATTTTTTCGATCTGTGCCGTCATGATCACAGCGTGCGCACAGGGGGGCAGGGGGGGGCGGCCGCCCCCCCCCCCTAATCATCTAAGAGGGGGCGCAAAATCTGCCCCATACATTTACTTTGTAGAGTGGCAGGGCGCTGCGACGAACGTTCCCCCCCCCCCTAATGGGGAGCCCTGCGCACGCCTATGGTTATGATGACGTCATACGGGAATGTCATCACGTGATGATTTTTGCATCACTCGTGTTGACGCCGCGAACGCGTGACGCCGATGGCCAATCTTCCCGTATTATGACGCATCTAAGGGTTTCGCCTTCATAAGCTACACGACGTTTGCTGGTGGATGTACATAGCAAGCGAGTCGAATGCTGCGGCTGATGTGTGCTGCATTTATGTTGGTAATAACATTCTTTAAGACAAGCTTGCGTTCTCCTGAGGGAAACACTACGTGCAAAAAGAGCGAATTTATTTATGACACTCTCAAACTGGAGTTGGACCTCTCCAACCCCATGTATATTTTTGGTCTTATTTATTTATGTGGGAAAAATGTCGCGCTGTTTGCGTTAGACACGACACTGCTGTCAAAATCGCTGACGTATTCAACAAGTAATGCTGCATTTTTGCATTTACCGCTTTACGCGCTGTTGTTACCCTGCTTTGCAGCTCCAGGTTGCTGCAATCACTGCTCTTTCTTCCAGCGCTATTCCAAGTTCACAGCCGACGTTCGGAGATCAAGTCCGGCGAACGTTACTGCATTTTATTTCTTTTACTTGGGGTTACATGCTGCTGCGTGCTTGTCCTCGTAGATCGCTTCTTCTTCCCCCAGCAATCTCGAAGTGGTAAAGCTTTGTTATATGAATTTGTTGATGGCACGGAAGGGCAAGTTCACTGGAAGGCAAAGGGAACGATAATTAAGGAGCATATTAAAAAGGTGTCGCATTTTCTCACGCTTTGTCGGAGCACCAAACGAAACGAATGCACTGAATTAAGATAGAAAAGCTGCGGCCTGCAATTGCTCCCTGAGAAGACCGCTCAATATGCAGTACGAGGCAGCTTGTCAAGTGACATTGAAATGTGCACAAATTTAGACTGAAAAAAAAATTTAATCGTAGGTACAGCACATCACAAGTTGCCATAGGCGCACCGAAGTCGTAGTTGTAAGGAAATTGTTGTTGAACTGCTGTGATAGCGTCCGCGCAACAATAGTTTTTTGTGTGCTCACAGACAAACAGACAACGAACGTTATTGGGTTCTGAGGAGTTACTGACAGGACCCCGACCGTTGTAACCGCTGGCCGCGTCTTCGTAGAAGACAGAACGCCGTGACGCTCCCCCTTTTTTGTAAGGGTGTAAGGAACGCGGGAAGGCAGTAAGGAACGCGGGACATCGCCAGGGCATGTCAGCCATAGAACAAAAGGTTTCACTACAATCGGGGCAATCAGGGTCAACATCCGAGTATATCTTACGAGGAAGCCCCACGAGTGGAAAAATCCCGCCTGCAATGTTCCCAGAGTACTCAGATATTCTTATATTTTGCGACGTAACGTTCACAGCACGGCGCCACAACGCCCTCGTAAGGAAGGCGAAATCATGAGTACCGACATACATGTAGACGCTCGTACATGCAGAAGCACTGCAGGCAGTCTACTCTAATAAGATATTTCATATAGTTTGCAATCAGCGACTGACTACATTTCACGCAAAAGACTGTTCAGGCCTGTCCATCGCTGTGACCGCGTGAAGCGGGCGCTCCGTTTTGCGCAGAAACAGCGACTGTAAACTGTCTTCTGCTTTCCGTTCGTCGAAAATTAATATTTTGGCATTAAGGAACATATCTCGTTTCGAAGGTACTTACACAAATGTGCTAGAGGGCTTCCGCGAGGTGCTTTTTTAGAGCGCCGACAGCAAAACCTATAGAGAGAACGAAGGCCGTATCCTACCTAGCACGCAATCGAGGCAAGTCCTATAGAGGGCGACTTCGTCTCTCATCGCATCCAATATACTCTACGAGGGTGAAGGGAAATTTATCTCTTCATTCCGTTCTAAGTTCAACCACTTAGGTTCCTCTGATTTTGTACTCTCACTCCCTTCGTTATCCTTGTCATTCAATATCCGCTGCGCTGTGTGTTTCCACAAGGTAATAATATGTTGGGCGAGTTGGTTTCTAGCTTCCATATTTTACAGCGCAAGACGACAACACAGTAAGGACAGTAAGGACAACACAGCGCTCCTTGTGTCTTGTGTTCCTTACTGTGTTGTCGTCTTGCGCTGTAAAATATGGAAGCTGTGTGTTTGCTCTGTGATCCTCTGATGGACTAATCGGTTCCTCGGGTTCTGCGAAGGACGCAAAACCCACTAACGGGCTTCTAAAAGCGGCCCTCTGACGCACGCTTTTCCGCGCAAGGCACTAATTTGTGGTTTCACTTGATGGCACCAGCAAATGCGCTACACGAAGATACAGATAACATTTCGGAATGCGCCCCCGTGGGGCAGATATCATGAACCACATTGAATTGGTCGACAAGCTACTTCAATGCTTGCTAACCTGCTCGTGAATTCTTACATATCTTTTGTTTTTACAGGCAAAGAATAAAAACCGCAATGAACTCGAATTTGAAACTTACCATTCTGCGTTCGTTTGACATGTTCAGTGAAACAACTTAGCAGATAAATTGAGCTTATTTTTTATTCTTGCCCCACCTAACACTTGACCATTGTCATTGAAGGAAGTCATTTACTCAAAAAGCGGAGCTCATTAACGTAACAGAAAAACCTGCAATTAAAATGCTGAGTGGTCCATACGCAGGTAAGCGAAACTGTCGCATGAATGCCTACATCGACTGATTTCCTTTCACAATGTACGAAACTACCCGCGCCTACGCTCGCGCTATTAATGCGTGATTATTCCGGATTCTTTACGGGCGCTCACATATTGAAATGCTGCTAAGTCTCATTTATTTTTGTGAGATGACCCAAGCGACGAAAGCCGTAGAACCTTTTAGATAGCTTGATATTTTGAAAAGTGATCTTTCAGAAATAACATTTTTTTCGGCGCCTACGTTAATATACACCTCTAATTATGTTCCGAACTACTTATCAGGGTACAGAAAGTCGCTCTGGCGCAAAGCACACGTTGACGTCGACAATTGTTGAGTGCAAAGTAGCAAGTGACACTGCTTTATAATACCCCTTTTGGATTCAAGGTCAAAATGGGAGCCGACAGATGAATACACGGGATAGGTTTGAAACAGGAGAAAGTGCCTCAGAGCAGGCTGGCCAAAGTTTCGATAGGTCGACCTATCTTTGTCAAAGGCGCCTTGTCATCCCTGGCGTGTTAGTTTTAAAGGGTTAAGTTTTTCTTTCCTGGCAGAAATTACCAACAGCGGCACCGCTGGATATGACGTCAACACTAACCCTTTAAAACTAACATGCCAGGAATGAGAAGGCGCCTTTGACAAAGATAGGTCCACCTATCGAAACGTCGGCCAGCCTGCTCTCAGGCACTTTCTCCCGTTTTAAACCTATCCTTTTGGATTCAGGTATTTGTCATTCGCAATATTTATTGCTTCGTTTTTATGCGTCGAAATCGCAATATGATAACAGGGTGCGCCGTGGTGGTTCACTCCGGAATAATGGCGACCATGTCAAGTTATTTGACGCAGAGTTAAATTGCATTACACATGTGTTCTTCCATTTCGCCTGCATAAAAACACGGCCGCCGTGGGCTGGAGTTGAAGCCACGCCGTCGAGCTTAGCAGCCTGACACCGCACCTAATTACCGTTCATTAGACCGAATTCTCAAGGAAAGACAGACTTAATGTGTGGCGAGAGGTTTATTAGAAAATTTTGGGAGTACCTTAACGAGTGAACAGTTGAGCAGGAAACCAAGAATTCGTGGAAGTCGGACATTGTGGTGCTCTCGGTCAACCAGCGCAGCAGCTTTGTTCTTTCGGCGCAGTGGTGCCGTTGGTAAAGCGTGTACAAGACCATGTCTAATTATCACTTCGAAGATGACTATGTATAATTCGGGTACATTATTTTATCCCAACATCGCACTGCTCGAAAGGGCAGGTAATTGTATTTAAATGCAGCGCCACATGCTAAAGAAAAAGGAGCAAGAACGGTACAACGCACTGAGTCGGTCCTTCAAAGCAGCGACTTTATCTTTGCACAAGCTCTACACATCGCGTCCTCTTGCAGCAGACGCTAATTGGTAAACGTTTCACCCGAACCCACGTGGTTTCTGACAGGGCTGGGCAGATATACTCGGAAAAGTATTCCGGAACACAGTATCAAAATACATGGACTGGAAGCCTAAAATAAACATACTGAGATACATTTGCCTTTAACGTAACGGTATATATAAGAGATACTTTTGTAATAAGAAGAAAAACGTATTCCGGAATACAGATATAGCAATACAGGTACTAGAATACTTTCTTATTTCTGCGGTGATCATACTCCACAAAGACATTTATACGTGCAGCATAAAGTTAAATAAGGTTACAGCACATGAAAGTTTCACTATTTATTTATTACAGTACACTCAGCGCCATCAAGATATTTTCAGAGTGGGGGGTTACGAAGTACATAATTAGTAATATAGACATAATTACACGTATGAATTGCAATAAAAACGTACACTATTTCACACCAACAATAACAAGCTTTGGGCACCGAAATCTACATACTTGCTGACAATAAAATGAGCTATGCTAGTTTAAGCAAATCGCTCGAATCTCTAATGAACACCGGTGAATTGAGAAAAAAGTATACATTTACATTGCACATAAGATCTGCTTTGTTGAAAAGCTTGCTCTGCGAGCTTCTCAAATAGCATAATCGAAACGGGCGACGCAAAAGCAAGGACAAAGGAAAGACTACACACCACAGAGCGCCTTCTCACAACTAACTTTATTAGAAAGAACATACACTATTTAAACCTTCACCAAGTATCACGTGCTCTTACATCATTGATAGCCGACAGGATACATAAACATGTGTTGCTGTAAAGATTATAAACGGTTACGAAACGATGATCACGTGTACACTTTTTTTCCTTTCCTATGTGATGAAACGATTGAGGAAACAAATTTTATCATCATGCAGTGCGATTGATGGCGTGCTCACAATAGATTGTCTTTTTTGTTAATGTGATGAGCCTCAACAATTTCTCTAGTAGCTTGATTCTTATGCTTGAAAATACATATGGTGTCATGAAAGTTGGGGGTGCATCCGTGTTATGCACAGCGTCGAGCAACGTGCGAGTACGCATTGCGAACTCGCACGTGCAGCGAGTGTCGTACAGCGAGTGTCGCTGTACGAAGACAGCGACACTCATTAGGGAGCTGGAGGCGTGAATGCAGCTGCCTTTCCGCCCATTGCTTGCCAGCAACGCTTGAAAACGTCCGAAGAAGGCTGCCTTTGTCATTCTCCCACGTCCTAAGCACGGATTCTTGGTTGATGAACCAGGTACGCGCAGACTCTTCCAGTGTAAAATAGACCTGCTACAACATCGCTTCGTCATTCCACTTGTTGATGATCGCCACGCGCTCGAAGTGTTCCAGCCAGTCCTCGGGGTCGTCGCACGGCGTTCCGCGGAATTCAGAGGGTTCACGGGGTTGCTGCAGTACGACGGCTGTTGGCAACTGGGCTTCAATCATCTTGACAGGCCTGGCTTCTTTTGTGGCGGGTGTTTTTCTGGAAGGAGGCCGTGGTCAGGGGGAAGTCCTAGCTGTCGGCGGCGTCTTCTCTGGTCGTCTTGCTTTGCATGATGAGGACTGGTGTCACGGCTGCACGATGGGTTACTGGACATACCCGGCACCTCCACCAGATGTCACGGGCGTCGTCGTCAACTGCAATCCACGGTAGACGAGGATGCGGCGAACAAGCTTTATTAATAATGAGGCGGACTTGTGCCTCTCGCATAGGAAACACAAAGAGAAAACTAACAGAACCAGAGCGTCGTGCCCATGCACAGCTGCCGTTCCACCAAAGAACAAACCACAGATTACGTGCTGCCAGTTATTTAAACGCTAAGGAAACAGCACAGAACGTGCGCACACCTATAATCAGATATTGCACTGTCTGATACGATCGGCCCATCGGAAGTTATTCGCAATCCGCTCTAGCCTATCTAAATGACGCTGCGACGAACGGCATGGCGCGTGGCAATATACTTCCTGGAGTTGGAGATATGCCTGAGTGACGGGAGGCGCGGACTTACTTGAGCATGTGAAGAAACGTTTTGTGTGTATGCTATCCATTGCCTCCTTGTACGCCCTCTGTGTTGGTAATGGGTGTTCGTGCCGTGTCGTTCTCTTCTCTAGTGTATGTGTCGGCATGCATAACATTCTTTCATAATGTATAGCTAGCACTTACCACATCTTAATGTCTTTATAAGACTCTTGAGCGCTGGAGCATTGACTATTTGCGATCGCGGCACATTCGAATTGTATGCAGACGCCGCCACACTATGAGCTGTGAGAAAATCTGCCTTCAAGTGAATCGCCGTTCGATTGTAAATGGTGAATGTAACACTGCTAACTGTTACCGTAATATGTTCAGTGCAAAAATGAGACACAGCGGACAGGAAGCGACACGATCCACTTTGTTGGATTTCTGCGCTGAAACTTTTAAATGTGGCAAACCAACTATCTCGCCCCCACACCTTGTGCAAGTGAAACACTGATAACACTGCATGAAATGGCAGTTAGCAGTGTAACACTACTCGGTCAAATGGAAATAAAACGTGTCCGTGAAAACACTCTGCGCAAGCTCGCTCTCATAGTACCAAGGTGTACTACCTGGTTCTCATATCTTGTCTCATTGAAAGACAACTAACACTGCTAAAATGGCAGCTTGGATTGTAACACCGTAAGGATAAATGCCATTGAAAAGCTCGCGAAACCATGCTGTACTGGCTCCCTCCCATAACATGTCTCAACAAAATACTGCTAGCACTGTGGTATTTGCAGTTAGCAGTGTAACACTGCTCGGCTAAACGGCACCGGATAGTGCTTGTGAAATCAAGTGCACTGCAGGTACGACAAAGCAGTCATGGTGCTTGCATGCAAAGTTCAATTGAGGCAATTGTCTTCGAGTTGTATATTTGTCAATTATCTAATATACCAAACAGTGAAATAAAATGTAAATAGGATTGCCTGTGTTTTTAACTGCTCCACCCATTTACATATGCATTGCTTGCAAAAAACACAATGCGTCAATTTGCCTGTTTGTTGTGCTGACTTCTGTAACTTGCAAGACGCACGGTTACTCTCCAAAATGGTGCAGGTGAAAGATACATAATGGATTACTGGAATTTCAACGAAAAGTGTGCCTTGTTTTTTGGTCCAGGTAAGAGTCACAAATGAAAATGTTTTGTCAATTTTGAGCTTTCTGGGCATAGCCTATATATATTATTCTATAAAAAACTTTAGAAGACAGAAATAAAAAATAAGTTCATTCTTTCAGCTCTATCTCTTTAAACTCATATGTAAATTAGAGATGAACACTGAAAAGCATGTGTTCGTCTAACTTCATGAATTTCCAATGTGCGTCACCTAGCTATATACTCTGAACACGGTAACATCTGACAAGGGGCACGTCTTGACATTCTCTCTCACCCATCAATTATCTAAAACTACTCTCTATTTAGATGACTGTTGCTTATTTCTTTAGATAGCCTTTAGTTATCTAAAAGCTCATGAACGACTTCAAAAGCGAATATGAGGAATCGTAAGCGAATGTGATCCAGTAGGCTATATTTTTAAATCACAACACGTTCTTTCAGTTCCTGAAATTGCTGTTGCAACAAATACGTTAACTAATAGAAACGCACCTTTGCCTGTTGATCTATTTTGCATTCCTGTAAGCAATACGCGACGTGCTCCGATCTGTAATTTCAATCTGTGAAATGAGATACTGTTTATGGTGAAAGACTAATAAAATTTAATGGAACTAAACTTTGGAACATGGCCCCCCTTGAGGTTTAAACTGCACATAATTCCGCCTAGAATGCAAGTCATTTTTATATAAATTCAAGACATGTAAGCCTGTGTGTTTGCTGGTAGAAATTTATTTTCTTTCTGTTCTTTTTTATAAATTATATGTATTGCAAGCTATAAGTTACAAACTAATAAGCATGTATGTATTCAAGAGCAAATGTATACGCGTGTATGTATGTTATATGATCGTTTTTTTTCTTTACTCAGCTGCTCTTTTCTTTACTCAGGCACATTAGGCTATCGGTCCAAATAATAGTTGTATTTCCGGTTTTCTGTTCATCAAAATATAGTTCCATTGATTGATTGATAGATTGAAAACTTAAACAGAAACTTCACTAATATAACGTTTAAGAAAGGGTCATGTGTATACAATTCGAGTACATCGTAATTATTGGCGCATGTTAATTTTTATTTATTTAGCGCGTTGTACCGGTGTAGTAGCTTTATCGTAGAGGTCACCAAATGCTTTCTGATTCACAGTGCTGGACAGTATAGAAGATACGTGTACCTTAGATACTATCTTACACTTTTTGAGTGTCTTGTAATTGTATCGCTATAGGTCTCGCAATTTGTGTATCAGTATCTTCACTTATGATTCATTAAACAATGCATCGTGTATATTTAGATACAAGATACGTCGATCGCAACACCATAGTGTGAAATAATAAACACTGGCAAAACTCCGCTTCTCGAGCGGATACTGCATCACTAAGCCACTTGAATGAAACTAAAGGGGGTGACAATCTCTTATCTTTCCGCCCGGGTCCCCCAGAGAGGGCAGGTGATGAGGTCGGCGTGTCGATACTGGTGCAACCGAGGCACGTGGTGCCGCTCGCGCCGTCTCGGAAAATACTAGTGCGCGATCGTCCACGCCCAGCAGACCTTTTGTTTTTCTTTTTTTTTCCTTTTTTTTGCTGTGTCAGGAGCATGACAATTGCTCTTAGCGACTGTCCTCTGCCGCGTACTCCAGTACGTGGCGCGCCTGTTGCGCAAATTGTCATCGCGCTATGGTGTGGTTATTAGAGTGTCTCTTGCGCATGGTTCTTCTTTACGAAGTCCGAATAATCTGAGAATCGGGTTGCTTTGCGTCTGATAGCTGTCATGCACCAGCGATTGGCAGGATCTTGAGGATTTAAGCTTGACTTAGACGCTGAGATGACCTATATGAAAATAAGATTTTCACATCTATAGCACCAATGGTAACGATGCTACATCTAATATAACAAGCATTTACTGAACAGAAAATATCTTGGCGAACCATATGCTATACAGCGAAAGCTGTTATGCGATCACAACATGGGCCGTTTTTCGTGCCGTATCTGTCACCTCCCGCCGCCGGTGTCCGTAACCACTATCGCGCGAAATAAGAAAAGGAAACGAAATGAACAAAAAAATTCACAGCATAACCATGGGTGAATGATGAAGAGCTTGGGCGAAGCTCCTGAAGCAACCATGGTTACACCGTGAAATCTTCAGTGGTTTCGCCCAGCAGTAATCAAAGCGATAGCCCAGTACATCATCAAAGACGTGACAAACACTGTATATATTTATACAAAAAATTTTAATAATCATAAGTGGTAGCTAACCGTGGCTTCCGTTCCCCCTTCATTATAACGGCTTTATGGTCGGTGAAGTGATGGATCGGTGATGGGTCGTAGTGGGAAGTTTGCAAAGGTGGTTACGCCGGACAACGGAGACGTGACAAGGTCAGACTAAGAGGAGCTTCGCCCCTAAAATATCCAGGATAGAACTAGATTCGAACCTGGACCATCTGCGTGTGAGCCTAGTATTGTATCTCAGAGCCACGCCGGGGCTTGAATCTACTTTGCAAAATGACCAGACTCTATACAGTCTTCATGTATATAAGGAACCACAATAACATATGTAATGTAGGGCGGTAGAAGAGTAAAATAAGAACCAGGCATCACGCAACGCAAATTCTCTAAGCAGGCGTCACAATGCAAATTGCGCATTGAGTGGGTTGTTGAATGCTTCAAACCCATTACAAAGGGCTCTGCCATAATTCGTCGTCATTAGCCTCAGCTTCAACAAAGTGCACATAATGTCTCTCAGATTTCAGCGGATACCACGGTTCTCCGCAGAATGAAGAAAGATTGCATAGTGGATGCATCTCTGCTTGAAAAAAATATGATGATTTATAGCGCAGTGGGTTCTTCGCAGTTGCACTTCTATTGGTTGCCAAGGAAGCCAATAAAGCTCCCATGATCCATTTCCTCAAGGTCTCAAAAATGTTAATTCCCTCTCACTCTCTTTCTCACGGTAACGCATATTATAAAGCGTGGTGGGCGAGTTAAATAACGACCGGGCGTCACGCAATGCGAATTATGTAACTAGTGGGTCGTTTAAAGCTTTCAACCCATTACAAAGGGCTCAGCCATAATTCTTCATCGTCATCAACCGTCCAATCAACAAAGTGCACACAATGCCTGACAGACGGTACCTCACTTCTCTGCAGAATTACGAATAATGTCGTGGTGGGTGATTCCCAATTTCACAAAAAAATATTTGTGGCGTAGTGGGTACGTTGCTAGTGTTCTTGTAGTAGTAGCCACAAGAGAGTTTATAACGGGCTCTAGAAATGCCGCTCTTTCAGCTTTGTCTGTGACTGTGCTGCGGTTTCCGCGCAGGCCTGGCGCTTTTTTTATTTCTGCTGTCTTTATTCATAAGAGTTCTTATAACAGTATTGTAATTGTTAGCAAGATAACTGTTTCATTGGGTGTATTCCGTGCGCATCATGCACAATACGTAGGTGCCTGTATCGCTTTTTATTGTCTCTTTACTGCAATGTCTCTCTTGTAACCTGCTGCGAAAATAAGCTGCCGGCTGTACTCGTACTTTTAACTGCCTGTGACATTTCGACTGATGTTTATACATGTAATTTACATTCCACATGTGTTTTCTGTTATGTCAAAGCGATTTTGAGGACGAATATATAATTGTCTGGGCGTGCCTGGATTATAACAAAAATTCTACTTAATACTTTGTAAAATAGCGAAATTGTGTTTGCGTTGTAATAATGGAAATTGTTAAGAGCCATCTTAAATGTGGGACGAAGGGTTTTCGAGAAACATTGCTTTACCTAATCCTCCGTTTTTCTTCTGAGCGTCGCAACGAGCCGTTTTTGGCTGTTTTCCATAGGCAATGCATTTTTTCTTGTCCTACCTTAACAAATGAGCTCACGATACTTCATTCTTAATTGTGAAAGCAATTAAAGTGCCACCTGTGTCATCTTTATACAATTATTCACTGTGATTATTCGATACGGTATTTTACTTACAAATATATGTGTTCGTTGTGTACGCCTCCCACATTTTTTCTACTATTTGTAATCACCCAGGTAATCAGAACTATAATTGGCAAGAGTTAATATCGGCGGTTGCCAGCGACGCTTTGTGCAGCTATAAAAGACGTCTCAGATGATTCTGGGCTGGGCATGTTTTCTCGTAGGAGAAAAATTGTTGAAAGATTGCTTAGTAGTGCGTATTTAACTAACGCACTCTTAACGCTAGCAGATGAGTAGAGCATGAAAAATCAATGCAGTTTTAGGTCCTCTACATATACACGATACGTCACAATATATGTCACTACCAGCATTGTTGCCGCTGTACACCTGCCCCGTGATCCAGTATTGCGTAAACGGTAGCTCACGGACAAGGTAAAACTCCACACCAATACTAAGGCCATCGCTCGCAGGCTTCTTGTTGAAGTTCTTGTGACTAGATCGCAACCCGCCTGCTGGTCGGTAAGCAGGGCAGCTAATCTCATCATTTGCTAAAGCGACACGCAAAAACCACGGACAGCGCAGTGTATAAAGAGCTCTCTTGATAAGCAGCTAAAGTAACCCCAATTGATTGATTCGGAATAAAACAGATACACTTTGAGCAATAAATACAAAACCTTCCAGATACTGACACACATTTCATTCAGATGAAAATGTGGGCGCAGTTAATAAACTTTGAAGGAAATATTTCGGTGTATATACGTATACGTCTTTGCCGCTACGCTATGTATATCTATACTAACGAATTTGCGAATCTATCAAACGTATCTTGAAATACGTTTAGAAGGTATGGTATTGGATACAATAATCGCGGTAGTATCTTTTATTTGTATCTGCAGTACTTCTTGCCCGTTTATCTTGTATCGTGCCACGATACATTGCAAAGCATCTTTGGTCAGCCCTGTTTCTGAAGCATTTGTAGCGTCACGTTTTGTATTGATATTCAGTCTTCCACGTATCTACACGCTGTGTTCTGCTGCCCATCATAAAAAAATGGTAATATACTCTCTACAGCCATCCGCCGAACTTTTCTCAGTGCATCGGCATAAGGAGGCTGCATAAAATATTTGTTCAATAGTGACCAAATTTCAACAACTTTTCATTAACAAATTGACAGGGTGCGTTTTCCAATAACGTACCGCTTTACAGCACTCACTGACGGCATCCCTACTGCTTTTACGGCACAATTTTCATCCTTACCAAAAATTCCGCTTGCAGCTGTGAGTTGGGGGTTACGGCTAAATACCGTAGGTCTGGCTAACTTTATTCTATTCATGCTGTAGAAACGTATGTTATTAGAATAAAGTCCGCTATATACTCTTCTAGAAATGTTGCTTACCTTTTGCCAATGCATTGAAACACCTACTTGAACCATGGTTAAGATGATGGCTGAAGGGCCAACGATCGATATTACTAAACATGTGCAGTAAGAAAGGGCTTCCCGCGAAAGCGTACAAGACAACATACGCAAAATAAATATTAGGCTAAATGCCTTTAAAAACTACAGGGTTCCATAATGCCACGCGCTGTGTTATTTTTCTATGCAACCGAACCACTCATCATATGTAAATACTGCCTTGCGCAAACCGCACCCAAATGGCTACGAACCTTCCACATTATTTTAGAACCTTCTGATATGATTGCGCGCATAACGTGAACATTAAAGTTTATTCTGGACTTTATGCGGCCACCAAGAGGAAACGCTGCACTCTTCGATGGCGCATCTATAAATACAGACGTGCTTTACCAATTCGCAGATTAGTCGACGGCAGACGACTGTTCTTGCTGTTATCAGCTTACAGTAGGAATGGCTTGTAATTTGGTCTCTCATTTTCCGGGCACAAGTTTATCCGAGTAAAGGGATTCGTCTTTGACCACTCCGACTTCCACCTGCTTCAAAGTCACGACCACATGACATCTGGTAGAGGTGCTGTTTCTCCTTGTTCCGGACGCCCCCGTGAAGCCATGAACCCAGCTCAAGTCGCGAAGAAGACATCGTCGCCAACCCCAACCAGCGAGCTATCTGCATGCAACAAGGCCTAGCGCAAGAGTACGGGCCTCAATGCGATAAGGCCCGGACGACCGAGGCCATGACCATGACTGCGGCAACGATGATCGCCACTGTGTCAACGCGCGCGCCAGTCATGCTAGAGCGACCCACGTAGCCACAAAGTTTCAGCGGATCGTCGATTGAAGACCCTGAAAGCTGGCTGAAAGCGTAAGACCGGGTGGTCATTTTCAATACCTAGAGCAGCGAAGACAAGCTACAGGATGTCAAATCCGCTTTGGAAGACGCAGTTAGGACATGGTTCGGGAACCAAGATCGAACCCTGACAACGTGGGACTTTTTTCGTACAAGGTTCCTAGCCACACTCACGGGAGTCGTCCTCAAGGACAGGGCCGAGGCTCTTCTTGAAACGCGTTGTAGCTGCGACCGAAAACGTGGCACTCTTCACTGATGACGAGACTGTTCCTCCACACAGATCATGTCCCGCCTGAACAGATGAAAGTTCGCTTTTTCGTGCGAGGTGTCAAGCAGCAGCTCGTCACGGGACTGATGCGTTATCTACAAAGCAGCATCCAATAATTTCCATCTGAAGCGACGACGATTCAGAAGGTGCTTAAAATCCGCACCCGACCATGCGCCTGATTCCAGACAGCGCAACTGTTCCAGCCCTTGGCCCTGACAACCTGTGCAAAATCATTTGAGTTATTGTTGGAGAGGAACTCCGGAGGCTCTCCTTTAAACATCCTGAGGTGACGTCAATAGCTGAAGAAGTGCGCAAGGAAATCCAGCCGTCGCTTGATGGTTCTTAGCTAGTACAGCCGCAGCTGCGAGCTATCAGCTATGCCGCTGCAGTCCGTCGTTATGCTTACCCTCCGCGCCAAAGCCAAGACGCCCCACCGCTGCCACCACCGACGCCATCCCGCCCGATTGCCAAGTAGCACTACGCACCGAGAAAGGCTGACGTTTGGCATACCCCCGACAACCATCTCCTCAGCTGCCACTGCGGAGAAGCCGTCCTTAGACGTGAGACTCTGCACAGGCGGCGCTGCGAAAAACACCGCCACCAGCGCCCTCATCGCAGTCCTGGCGCTTATGGCGCATTCACACTAGCGAAGCGAAGAGCAAGCAAGAGCGCCATAGCGGCCGCAAAATCGTGTTCGCGCGCGTCGAAAATGTTCACATTTGTTCTGCCTTTCCAACATGCCGTCGCCGCCGCCGCTTTCGCCACTTCGAGAATTCATTCTCTGTTTCGCGTTTCCTGAGCATTTACTTTTGTACCGAATTCAAGTTATGTATGAAAAACACGGAAGAGAAATAGTTTTCACCTTTTCAAACCACTGTTTCCGTAGTTACACCAGCAGAAACTACATAAGCGGACACGCCAGCAGCAGCGGCGGCGGATTCACCCGGCTGTGCAAAATCGAGACACGTTGGGTCCATGTCGAGGCTCTGAGTCTTGTGGTGCTGCACGGGTAGTTTGCAAATGCGCCGATGTGAGCCACCACCGATGCCTTGGCCGCCATATTGAATTTGCGGCCGGTTGCCTACGTCACGTGATTTAAGCTAGCGCAGTTCCCATCAAGCGGAAAGGCAATCCGCTTTCGCGTGGTGGAAAAATTGATCTCCGGCCAATTTGTGGCGTCCGGCTCGCCGCGTTGTTTTCCGGCCGCTTAGGCGGCGAAGCGAGGGGATTTCCGGTTAGTTTTGCCGCTTTCTCCCCTTTCGAGGCCAAGTGTGAACGCGCCATAACTTGGTTACACATAGAGAACCGTCCGCAAGCGAATGGGCATAGTCCACAACAGAACCCCCCCCCCCTATTTCGTTGGCGTCGAGGCACAGTAGCCTGAAAATGAAGGACCTGGAAAGCTTTTTCTGCCAATCCACGCTGCAAAAAAGTAGGAAACTCATCAAAGCATAATGCGGGCACAATGCAAAAGAAGTTTCAGTTATTCCAGCGCGCTGCAACTCGAAAGTACAAGCGAGCATCGCACGAAATCGAGTTCAAGGGAAGCTCTCCGATGTCCGTTCTCTAGCGCCTAAATGCGCTAAAATCGGGTATATACTAGGGGTGTGCGAATATCAAATTTTTCGAATACGAATCGAATACGAATATCCACCTTCGAATATCGAATCGAATATCGAATATCAAAGGAAAAATGCCTCCACAGTAACGATATTTTATTTACCATGTAGCTATTTGAAGAAAAAAAAAGCCGGCAGATCCCACGCATTGTGGGAGTCGATGTAATGCGAAGCAGCCAGAAAAGAGCTGAATACATCGTCTTGTATGTCAGTGAGGAAAATGCGTGTCCTGGTTTTCATGTTAACTCCTATTATTTATGTTCGTCACACAGTAACGTCGCGCAATACCAACTTCAGGGTAGATCAAGCTAGCGAAACGGCCGCCAGCGCACCATGAGCGTGGCACGTAAGTCATACTGTACATGACACGTGTGTCATGACTTTCATGTTAACTCGTGTTATTTATGTTCGTCACACAGTCACGTCGCAAGATACCAATTTCGGTGCATATCAAGCTAGCAAAACGGCTGCCAGCGCACCATGAGCGTGGCACGTAAGTCATGCTGTACATGACATGCGTGTTATGAATTTTATGTTAACTCGTAATTTTATGTTCGTCACACAGTCACATCGCAAGATACCAATTTCGGTGTATATCAAGCCCGCGAACGGCCGCCAGCGCACCATGAGCGTGACATGTAAATCATGCTGTACATGACATGGGTGTCATGATTTTCATGTTATGACTTGCCATTTACGTTCGTCATACAGTCATGTTACGCCATACCAACTTTGGTGTACATTCGATTAACCAAGCGACCAGGAGAGCACAAAGTCGTAGGCGGCTAGATAGATAGATAGATACGCTCAAAGTCGCAGAAGTTCGCTAAGAAATGCTTCGCATTTAAAACATTAACAGCCTGACTGGCAACACAACATACACTGCTATCTCCAGAACACAATGTCCAGGCTAGCACAATGCACATCACAACACAAGCAAATATCACGGCACAAAGAAAGTAATGACTGCATGTTATCGTGAAGAAATATGAGTTGCTCCACATGATCAGGCAGCAGGCGCTTCCTTGTAACAGAGACACCCCCCCCCCTGCCACTGAAAAGGCACGCTCGCTTGGAACAGAAGTGGCTGGTATAGGGAGTTACATGGGGCAAAGCTTTGCCAGACTGGGGTATCTGAAGGTGCCTACAGTCCGCCACCAGTCACGTGGGTCACTGTCTTTCTTCAGAAGTGGTCCCGCATAGTGAACGAGTGGTAGTGCGGCACGTTAGGGCAGCATAATATTGAAAATGTATGGTTACATGATCGCCAGCAGCGCTGCACGTCGGAGATGCACCAGCAATAAATCATACGTATTGGGGCGCTCGTCGCAGGCAGATATCGTGCCTCCGTGTACTTCCAATGTTTAGCGCTCCTCTCGGCAACGTTTTTAGCGATACGAACGCAGCAGAAATGGGGAAGACGAGTTATTGTATGCATGATAATCGAATCGCATATTCGAATTTTTCGAATATTCGAAGTTATCGAATATTCGAAACTTTTCAATACACGATTTTCGAATCGAATACGAATATTTCGAATGTAATATTTGACGAATATTCGAAACTTTCGAATATTCGCACACCCCTAGTATATACGTAATGCCAAAGCGATGAAGTACATACAGGATCAATTTACTCAGCTATGTGTCTTACGATTAGTAGTACAAAGCTGGCTTTGTCAAGGATGAATGGCCCCGGCGATTTTCCCCTTGTCAGTTGTGTTCTCCTTTCAGCTCTCGCTTCCTGTACATTCGACTGTTTCATTATGCGTCCTCAAATGGTCTCTTGGTGGTTGTCTTCCGTTTGTATATAGTTCGCCAAAGGCAAAACCGTGCCCTCCGAGATACCCACGGCAATCGCAGATGCCACGGGCAAAGCAAACCTGAAGGTCATCCCGACAAACATTTTGCAATTTACTAGTATGACACACGTGTTAGCTAGTTAAAACCGGAACTTTGAGTTTTCAAAATGTACGCGTGCTATACTGTGTGGTGACGACCCACTCAGATATACTGATGTCACAGCGTGCGTTTTACGCGTCCTCAGTCTGCCTCTAGCTGCTCACTCCGTGCCACACGGCACGCACTGCGGTCAGAGCCTCTGCTGAGCTTCATGGTGAAGTTTATCATGGTTCTCCGCAAGGCCTCCTCAACATAACAGCAGAGCCACATTATCACACTTTCTCACGTGACCTGCTGTCGAGAACGAGGGTACTTCGCTTAGCCATCACGCTCGCAATGGCCATATACAGCGCTCTTGCCTTTCTACTTCTTATGACAACTACAGAAATGGGTAAAACTGAGCGTTGTTATTCAGTGCTTTACTGCCGTGGCAATTCACCAAGCAAGAATAACGCCGATTGCGGTGTTTACTCGTAGCGTGCGGAGCGTTGTCGTCTGCTGTTGTTTTCGCCGTCCTTCTCGCCAGTGATCCAGCAATCACTTCGTGGTGGTTCTGTGGCGCGTCCCCGACTGGCGGAGAGAAATTCCCAGCTCTCGAAGTGTTAAATGCGCAAACACGCAATATGCGGTTGCGGTACGACGAAATATCGAAGATCCTCCGTGTAGTGCTTGACGTCCGGACAGGAGACAAGCCAACACGAAGAATGGTTTATTTCAACTGTAACGAGCTTATATAGATGAACGGTGCCCTTATCTGCACTTTTGGTGGCCGATACAAACGGCACGTGCAGCACTGCTCCCGGGTACGTCACCGCACGACGTCACATCCCTCCGTACTAGTCATTGAACCCATAACGGCGCACTGCACATCGCGTACTGGTGGAGCGCCTCAATTCCACTGGATCGGCAGGGGCTGGCGCAGGCGCAGGCGCAGGCGCCAAACTTGAGGGTTCGGGTAGCGCAAACGAGGCACTGGTACCACCTGCAGTGGTCACGGGCGTTGGGTCCCACACCCTCCGTACGTGGTCCCGGTGTCGTCAATGTGTGCTTCCATCTGCCGTCAGGACGTCGTACATAACGTGGCCCCGGCGCCGCAGCACGCGCGCCGCCAACCACCTTGGACCTGAGCGAAAATTCCTTATATAAACAGTCACCGCACTGAAAACTTCGAGGGGGTAACTGCCGCATGCATTCCACATGCATCGTGTCGGGATACAGTCTTGCCAAGCTTGACCTCAGGTTCCTTCCCAACATGAGCTCTTGCCGGGGCCTTGCCTGTCTCCGAGTGGGGGGTGGAATGCTGCTTGAAGAAAAACCGAGAGACTTTGCCCGCTAGAGTTCCTTGGATCTGCTGTTTAAGGGCACACTTCAACTCACGAACCATGCGTTCTGCTCTGCCATTGCTTGACGGGTGATAAGGGGCAGTGTACATAGATTGGATGCCATTTATCTTAAGGAACGACTGCATTTCTTCACTCGTAAATACTGCACCGTTGTCGGACACGATTAAGTCCGGCAGCCCGTAAGTTGCAAACATCTTGCGTAGTCGTTCTATCACGACAGGCGCGCGCGCCGACGTCATCATTTCCACCTCCGCCCAGTTTGAGAACGCGCCAACTACCACCAGAAACATGACACCGTTAATAGGCCCCGCAAAATCGAGATGTATTCTGCTCCACGGCCGCTCCGGCTTTGTCCAAAAGTGGGCTGGCACCCTGGGTTCACTCTGCCGGTTTTCTTGACATGCTGTGCAGTGCCGCACAAATTCTTCAATCTGCGCATCCATGCGAGGCCACCATACATGTGATCTCGCGATAGCTTTCATGGCCGATACCCCTGGATGCTCTGCGTGCAGCAGGACAAGCACACGCTTTTGCAACGCTTCCGGGACCACCACGCGGTTTCCCCAGACCACGCAGTCTCTGTGCACGGACAGCTCGTGCTGTCTTACCTCGTATGCGCCGTATTCTTTAGGCACGCGTTCTTCCAGCCAGCCGACGACGATCCATATCCTCACCCTTGATAGCTGGATGTCCTGTGCAGTACAGGCTGCAATATCCCCGGCGGTGACTGGTGGGTACTCTACGGCTTCCAGGAGCAAGACGTCACCTGGAAGCTCAGCGTTTTGATGACATCCGGGAGCCGGCAACCTGCTGAGACAGTCCGCGTTAGCGTGGTCCTGCGTTTTGCGGTACTCGAGTGTGTACTCATATGCCGACAGCAATAAACTCCAACGAAGCATGCGAGGCGACAGCACTTCGGTAATTTGCTTTTCCCTCCGGAATATTCCTAGAAGTGGTTTATGATCTGTGAATATCACAAATTTCCGGCCGGCTAAGTATTGATGAAAATGCCGGACACCAAACACAACGGCTAACGCTTCTCGGTCAATTTGGGCATAGTTCCGCTCGGCCTTCGTAAGTGTTCTCGATGTGTAGGCAATCGGCTGCTCAATTCTCGTGTTGTCACCGTGAGCCAATACAACGCCTACACCCACCGGGGACGCATCACATGAAAATATCAAGGGAGCGCTTTCGTTAAAATGTACCAGCAAAGAGTCTGAAGTTAACAACTTCTTAAGACATTCGAACGCCTCTTGGTGCTTCTCATCCCACTTCCAGTTAGCATTTTTTATCTAACAGCCGGTAAAGCTTCTCTGCTCCTTCAGACCGCCCACGCAAGAAACGATTGTAAAAGTTTATCATACCTAGAAGCGCCTGTAGTTCTTTCTTGTGGGTTGGGGCTGGGGCTTTGTGGATGGCCTCTACCTTGGTTTCCGCCGGATAGACGCCTTTTTGGTCAATGCGATGGCCCAAGAACTACAGGCTTTGTTTGAAAAATTCGCATTTGTTTGCCTGCACCCTGAGTCCAGCCTTAGCCAGCCGCCTAAATACGTCGGTGAGCACGTGCTCATGTTCCTCTTCTGTTTCACTGACCACGATAATGTCGTCTAGGTATACGGCAACTTGCGGAAGTCCAGCTAGTATTGTGTCCATGGTCCTTTGAAATAGAGCAGGTGCCACTGATACGCCATACGGCAGTCGACAAACTTTGTAGAGTCCTTGTACTATGTTTACCGTGAGTAGTTCAGCGCTCTTTTCGTCCACTAGCAGTTGATACGCCTGCGCTAGGTCTAATTTTGTGAAAATGCGGCCTTTGCCAAGCTTAGCAAAAACCTCTTTGCTGGTCGGTAGGGGGTAGATGTTGCTCTTAACAGCAAGGTTGATGGTGCTTCGATAATCCCCGCAGATCCTGAGCGAGCCATTCTTCTTTCGCACTACCACAATGGGGGTAGCCCATTCTGCATATTGAGTCGGCTCCAAAATTCCAAGGGCCGCGAGCCTATTTAGTTCGGTCACAACAGCCTCCTTCAAAGCAAATGGCACGCTTCGACATGTAAGAAACCGCGGTGATGCATCGTCCTTCAGCTCGATGCTAATAGGCGGCAACGCCGCGAACGGCAGCGACTCGCTGAAAACTTCCGGGAACCCGGCAGCGAAAACGTCCTGCTTTCTACCACTGATGTGATGAAGGCCTGTTACTTCTATCTGTAGAGCCCTGAACCAATCTCGGCCCAGCAGCGTGTTCCCTTCGTTCTTTACGACAGTAACGGCAGTGGCGTAGTCAGTGGCGTAGCCATGGGGTGGCACACCGGGCCCGTGCCCCCCACTCCGAATTTTTTTTCCTATGGGATACAGAGCACGAAATGACACTCGACCACACTTATCTGGCCAGACCCCATGTGGGATCAAGGAGGTGCCCCCCTCCCCGAAAAAAATTTTTTCTATGCCACTGCATGGAGTCTAAGCGCGGAATTTCGATTTCAGGTTAAGTAAGCTGTTACACTAAGGAGCCCAAAATAATTTTAATTAAAGCCAATACGCATACTTAATCAGTAATTCACTTTAGCATGCGTTACTAATGGCGTCGTGTAAAGTCCGTATTCTGGTCTTCTTAATTATCCTAATTACTTTTATTTAGTCTTGGGACTCCTGAATTACTTATAGCAACTTGGTGCCTAATTTAAGTTGCATGCATTGTGGAGCAATAGAGATTTATTATGCCGCTTTGTGCTTTTTGCTACCGGAAGTACTGTCGACGACGGGTGGCCGGGGGGTCACATTCCGCGACTAATGAGCCAGTTAATCATTTCGCATCACGAGGCGCCCATGCCCATTATTGCGCGTGCACATGCGCGTATGCTCTACTGCGTGCACAATCGCGCACAGGGCGTTTTAGAGGCCGCAATCGCAGAGCTCCTCCCCCCCCCGCCCCCAACCTGGGAAATGCTAAAAGGCGCCCGCCTCTATCCTTCCGGAGGAAGGCAACACCTTCTTGGAAGCACTGGGGAACGAGGCGAGCTTACTAGCGATATCGCGCTGATGAGCCGGCACCAGTCCGGCGCTCCGCAATATTTTGGGGGCACATGCACCTTTTATTTCTACTTGACGAAGAGTAGTCAAACTAAACACCCACGTTATTTCAATCGCGACGTTTCAATAAGTCACGCGGCCCACAGCCAGTCAACCCCATTCCATATTTGATTTTCATAGATGCAAGGCTGGTAAAAGAGCGTGCGCATGCATATACCAGAGCAAACTACCACAAATCTTTACCGGTGTCTGATGCAGTTAGGGAAATATTGTAGCAGTCCCCCAACAGGCGGGATCAATGTTTGCGGTGCCAAAATTTGCATTCATCTATTCTCCTGAAGCTCTGATGTATGCTTGAAACGGCGCTCACTTGTGCTCCCCAACGCTTCCGCGTTGATTTTCTCGCCACTACGAACCAGCGCTGTCGTACGCCGAAAATTTTGGGAGTTTGGCGTAAATGCGGATCCCGCAGCGCAGTCCGCCGGAAAGGAAGAATGCTAGGCGATGAAGCATGCTCAAACTAGGAAAGCGGCCCCTGTCGCTGGAGATAACGTGCCTACAAAAAACGCACTTTATTGCGAGTGACTTTCGCGGGCCCCCAAAAATGGATCCCCACGTGATAACCACTCTGCTAGAGCCTATAATAAGACATGCCGTTCTTACAGGAGAATAGTATTTGACCAATTGAAGAGCGAACAACATTCAACACAATTACATGCACTACAAAACTAAGAGAAGGCTCGCTTGGCACTCACACATGATGTGATTAACGACAGTATTGAGTTCGATGTGTGTCAGAATGGGCGCGCAGCATACTTTCTAATGCGCCCTGTCCGAAGCTGAGCAGCAGCCGTGCTTCAATATAACCACTGTAAAAGCAGAATGATCAACATGATGTGTAGATGGTCGAAAGAGCAAAAACAGAGCGTAAAATGATGACGTATAAGAACTCACCATGTTATTTCCTAGATACAGCTTTCATTGCGTATTTTGTATGTGACATTTTCAAATAGATTTCCGTGTTTTATTTCCATATACAGAGTTTGCTGAACAATTTCAGGATTTCTTCAACTATTGCATTTAATGGTATGGCGGCATACGGCTTCGAATATCTCCTACTACCTTGTTTTCCTCTGAAGGTGAAATGTGACTTGTAAAAGTGCCTTGCATTCTCCATTGTAAATCACAGAATATTGCGAACGCATTTGCATAGATTTGCATACTGATATGAAAGCAGCAACAGTCAGCCGAAAACTATGTTTTCGGAGCTCCTCACTCCGGCGTCCCTCATAATCATATTGTGGTTTTAGAGCGTAAAAACCCAACAATTACTATTTATTATAGTTTGTCGAAAAGTATTTGGGCGTACCTTCCACGAAGCAGAGCACAAATTTTTAATTCACTTTGGCTTTTCGCAAGGAAAACTTCATTGGAAAAAAATGTCCTGTTTTCAAGGCGGTATTGCAAGCACACGGAAATGTTTGGGGCAGCAGGTTGACGTCACTAAATAGTGAAGAGCTTTTAGGAACCTAGTTGATGTTCTTCTGGTTGACTTGCGGGCCATTTCTTTAGTCCAGAGAGAATCAGCTGCCGTGCTCCGGTCGCGTGGGCGCGGTCTCCGGTGCTTTCTGACGACAGCTCCTTTTGAAGCCGTAAAACAGGACGCGCTGTCATGAAGAAACATTTTAATTGCAAACGAGAGATATCATAAGCACGCAACGCCATTACTGAAATATACGATTGGCATTTGTATAATTGAATTAATCGCAATAAATTGGCGTTCGCTGAAAGCCTTCACCTACGTGTCGTGCGGTGAAGAAACGCTTCAAGCAACCTTGCTCTGCAGATGAAACCCTTCTCGCTTGAAGCAAATGCTACTGTCAAAATTTTCCAAAGAAGTTTTGAATGAAGCATATTACAAAATCATGTATAGGCAATGTTTTTCACTTTGTACGCTACGCTGCGAAAATAGAAGGGCGAACGGATCAATGTGGTGCTTGTCCTAACACTGTCACAATCTCTTCGCAACTTTGTAGTCTCACTGTTTTGATCGCTTAGAATATGCCCTCAAACACTCACTATGTGATTACATGCCTGATTTAGCAATCAATCTTTTAAGTTCAAAGCGTTAAAAATTCTGCAGTTTTCGATATTCTTGCGGCAGCTACACTCTTTCTCCATAGTTTCGATGCCGCCTTAATTCGTGGACAGAAATTCGATTTTAATGTCTCAGTTTGCTTACGGTTTTCCGGTTTTCTGAAAAAAAGAAACTTCGAGGACGCTTCAGCTTTCCCTTCAAGAGTAGAACACGATGGCGTATTCGTACCTTGTTCGCATCGCTCCCTCAAACGCCAGGCTGGCTTCGCTTCTAGGCGCACACTTCAACCGTGCAGCAACGAAAGGAACGAGCGTCCGCGTGTAAACTGGCACTTTGAAAGTGTCCTGCAATGTCTACTTCAGAAACAGTTGCGAAGTGCCCACTGCGACATAATTCTTCTTTATGCGAGTTGGCTAAACACCCACTACATGTCCGTAACGAAACAAGCGCACCTGCGCAGCCGCACAAGATGTTGATGCCGATGATGATGATGGTTAATTATTCATGTGTGGGGTGTCATTGATGGGCTTTGAAATGAAACGCTCGTTGCGCAATTCACATGTTTTGAAGCCTGGTGTGTTTGTACGGTTCAAGCAGACAATATTATATGTATTAATTACACCCCTCGCACCACTTTTCATTGATACAGTGTTTTTTTTTCCGAAGTAATGTCGAGCACGGGCGTTGCTCTGTCGTGGAATACCTGCTTGCCGCGAAGAAATTCTTGGCTGAATTTGCACTCCCATTTAACTTCTTTTTCTTTAGTTGTGTTTATCTCAAGTTTTCGCTCACGGATAACGCTGATTTTTCGCGCAGAACCAAAGACACCGATACCGACATTAAAATTTCTGCGAAACGAGCTCTTCACACTATCGAGTTAGAATGAGGAAGTCATTAATGCCAATGTCATGGAATATTCCACATATACATATGCACTCGCTGTCATTAAAACTTTCCGCTGTTTAATCGTCCAAATGACACTTTAACGGCGCCAAGCTATTTCCACACTCCCTTATGATTCGTGTGCAATAACGATAGGTGTCTAACACTAATAAAATTTTTAATAAACGTCGGTATTTCTTAAAAATGTATCACACCAAGGTTGTTCCAATTAACGGGTTAGCAACAAGTTAGAACATCATATACATGAACTTACCAAGAAAAGCTGCTAGCTAACTCTTTTCGATCCAATCTCGCGTAACTCCACAAAACGCTCTAGGGAGCGAAGTGACCTTAGTGCTGTCTGTCGCCTCAACGCGAAGTAACCGGTGAGCGCACTATGTCTGTCGAGAGAGCGCGTGCGCCAGCGTTGGCGAGAATGCCCTTATGATCAAAGTTCGCAGTTACTGCCAGATTTACGGAGGCCCCCGCCCTTCCTTCCGGTGCCCCATCACGCTCCCTCACCCGATGAAACACGTGCGGTTCGTTTCCTCTCTTTTTGAGCCATCGACGCCAGGCGTCGTAAGCGGGACGGTGTTAGAGCATGCGCCCTTGTGCGACGCTGGTGGCTGGTTGGTTTCATCTCCGCTTCAGCCACGCTTGTCCCCAGTGTTCGCGCCGTTATACTAGCCCGCTGAACGTGCGATGAGCCGGGTGAAGTTATAAATTTAGGCCTTATACGGAGCATGACGGCGACGGCAAAAACCAGTGGAGAGTGTCCACGTAATTTCTGTCGCAAAAAACAACACTCTCTATATTTATTGATTCTTCAATTGTCATTGATATCGTTAAGACCTCAAGTAAACCGGTATTTATAGCAGTAGTTCATGTGCTCTTGCGACAAGCGAAGAGTAGAACACTAAAAATGGGAGTGGTTGCTTTCACTTTCTTCTCGTGCAAAGCAAGCGAACGAAGGTAAACTATGTATGTTGACTAATATACATATGACTCTCGCCATTCCTAATAATTCACTCGCGTTCAACCTAATTGCAACGCAGCTGCTCAATTTACCCTAACATGCCCATAAATACATACGGCCATTTTCTCCTCGCGCATCTAGGCATCGTCATATGCGCAACCTGCTTCCATACACCACTCGGACTAACCTCTTTAAACATATATTCTTTCCCCGAACAATTATTCAGTAGAATAGCTTACCACCTCATGTCGTTACATCAGATGCCTTCGAGAAAGCGTTGCTCGGAGCATCCCAACCGTGACATAAGTGCGCCTTCTCTGTACTTCTAGTGCTTATTATAATGTTTATACTCTGTCTTCATGTAATGTCAATTTTTCGGATTGTAAATGCTCGGTGCTTGTAATAGCTGAGGCGTTTCTATGTGCACAATTTTGTCTGTACTTATGTGTATATTGTTTGTCTTTGTGCTTAAAGACATCACTCCATTTCTGCCATTGTTTATTCTTATATATGGTTTGTTATCTTTTTGTTATATTTGTTGTATAACCGATTTTGTGTTCATGCAAATTTGATTATTTCTTAAAATTTTTTTCGATGTTTGCATGTTTGTTTTTTTTAAATGTCCCCCTCCTACCTGGTATTTATTGGCCGCAGCATTTTCTCACTAAATAAATAAAATGTATCCGCACTTAAACATATGCTATTAATTTAGCCACTTGAACTTTGATATGCTCTTTTTCATAGGACATATTTATGGTAGAGGACACCCGAATGGATGGTGCAACTTAGGGCTAACTTGAGACGTGTAATCTTAATGTTTTGAAATCTAGTTGGCGCACACTTGATAAAAGGCAAGAATAGAAGTAAGCATACTTTATTATTTTCTTTCAGGGTCGCTATGTCAGCAGTATGTGTGGAATAGTCACGTTAAAACTTCGCGTGTATGTAACGCTGCGTACGCCGAAACTTGTCGCGGTACGCGCTACGAGATTTACAAAATAAACTGCGCACCATAAGCAGATATTTGTGTCGGTCTGCACAATTTCGAGGTGTGAATGCCAATAAACTATATTTGGCATATATTATTTCCTAGTGTACAGGGTATATTGTTGTGAAATTAAAGTCAATAAAGATTTGTTGAATAGACACCCATAGCACTACTCGTCTTATATTCATCGCCACTCAACGCACTACCATCCGTGGTACTTCAGAGTCACTGATCTTGGCTGAGAGAGTAGAGCGTTTTCACCACACGATCTGCACGCGCGCGACTTCCCTGAAGCGGCCCTGTTGTTGTCTTGGTTGAAGTACACTAAGCGCAGCTGCTTGATGCGTGCTCCGGGTACACCGACGTTTTACATGAATGCTCTTCGTACACGACAGTTGAACAGGGTGGAAAACTGTCTGACACTCTAATATAATACTTTTATTTCAATTTATCTCGCACTGAAGTGATGTTGAACAAAGAAAAAGAAGAGTTAACAAACCTAACATGTGAGTACGGCCCCTCGTCGTTAGGTGATGCGCTAGCGTCTGCTTTCCATAGCTCTTGCAGTAAGCTCGAAAAATTACCACTCTTGACAAAGACAACAAAGCATGTTGCTGTAGTCATAAGAGCAAAAATCTGCTGCAGTAAATGTCGTGTCACGCGATAGAAACGAGTGTGCGGAGAGCAACTTTGCGAAACTGCGCAGAAACACGAGTGCTATATCAACGACATAGAAGTAAACCGAAGGAGAGAAAAGCATTTTGAGCCTCTTTTTTTGTGACAGCGAAAGTTGTCATGCACACTGTGACAACACAGCGCTCCGATCATCATCAACAGTATGTGTGGAATGGACGTGTTCGAAATACGCCTGTATGTAACGCTGCGTACGCCGAAACTTGTCGTGGTACGCGCTACCAGGTTTACAAAGCACACTGCACAGCATAAGCAGATATTTGCGCCAGTCTGAGCAAGAGCTAATTTCAAGGCATGAATCGCTATAAACTATATTTGGCATGTAATAGTTTCCAATGTACTGAAAACCATATTGTGTAGTTAACAGTCAATAAAGTTTCTTCAATACACACCACATTCGTTTCATATCCATCGCTGGCACTTTATGGCACTTTAGAATATTTGGCCTTGAACTAGAGTACAGACCAATATCACCACACGATCCGCGCATGCGCGACTTTCCTGAAGCGCGACTTTTGTGGTATCAGTAGATTTAAACTAGGCGCAGCTGGAACCGCTGCTTGATGCGTGCTCTGGGTACAACGGCGGTTTACATGAATGTTCATCGTACACGACAGTTGAACGGAGTGGAAAACTGGGTGTTAACATCTAATTTAATAATTTTATTTCAAATTATCTCGCACTCTAGTGCTGTTTCAAAAAACAAAAAGAAGGGTCGACAAAACTAACATGTTAGTAGCACTTCTCCTCGTTAGTTGACGGGCGAGCGTCTGCTTTCCATAAATGCTACTCAAGTTCGAAGAATTACTACTTGTAAAAAAATCTAGAAAGTATGTTCGTGTAGTCATAAGAGCGAAAATCTGCTACACTGAATGTCGTGTCAGGCGATAGAAGCGAGTGTTCGGATAGCAACTTTGCAAAACTGCGCCGAAACAGTAGCGCTGTATGAATGAGAATGAAAGCAAACCGAAGGGGAACGAAACATTTTGCGCCTCTTTTTTATTGTGAGAGCGAAAGTTGTCATGCGCACTGTGACAGCGCTTGCCTCCGATCATAATTAACGTTATTTTCATTATCAACTTTTAATGTTTATGCTCGCTGGAAGACGACGGCCATTTCCAATGAGATCCAGTTCGTCTTGCGCAACGTAATTCCGTTTTATCCCTGCGAACATCCATATTTCATCGCTCCACCTGACAAGCTGCCGTCCTTGGCTTCTCTTTCCATCCGTTGATATCTATTCTCTTGCTGTAGCCTACCACCGGCTGTCTGTCCAACGCATTACGTGGATGGTTCAGGTCTTGTTCCTTCGCCTAATATAAACAAAAATGTTCCTTACACGTTGTCTGACCAGCGCCTCCTCTATTTTTTTAGTGCCTGGGTGAACGCTCTCCTTAGGCTGTCGACAGCGCGCTCCGCCTCGGCGCGGCGCTGCCCCTTCGAGGCGCTGTGCGAGTAGACTACGTAGGGTGCCTTGATGCCCGCGCGCTCCGCTGAGGGTGAGGACAGCCGCGTCGTCTGCTACGACGGCCGCCATTGCGGCTCCCGCCGCAGCTAGGCAGCATGCGAAACGCGCTACACAGCCGGCTGCGGTGCACGGATACGTCCGGGAATAAGTGCACGCTAGCGTGCTTTTTCTTTTTTCTTTTCTTTTTGAAGCTTGGACAGCTTTTAGTGCTTCTCTTGCCTAAGGGCTTATTAAGGAAGCATGTAATTCATGTAAGCTGACAGTCTGTGCCTGTGTTACGCGCTAGAGGTAGGTGTAGACTCTGTTATCTTGAAAGCGAATCCTCTTCCTTACGCCGGAAAAGACAGAGTCAATTCTAAAGCCTTACGGAACGTTCTAGTAAACTCTGCATTACAAGTACAGAAATGATTGCTTAAAGTATTCATATACGTGTTAGCAGCAGCAGTCGTATACGCAACTCAGCACGCGCATTTTAGTGTGGCGAAGCTACCTAAGCGCGATTAAGGTAAGGCTTATTTTGCTAAGTTTACAAATAATTTACTCGTTAATTATAAATGGCACCATAGAAATTGCATGTAGGTTAAAGGACCGAGGGCCAGTATGTTGCAAATATCCAGCTAAGATGAAATGAGACCTTGTTTGTGATTATTATTGCTGATATTTCTTGCTTCAGTCTGGGGCGCATTTGTATTGGCACTCCAGTTGCACCTTGGGTGCTTGATCAATACGTGTGTAGTATGCCATAAAACTTTGCATACACGCGCAATATCTTTGTGTTTTTCCTTTGTTTTATATCTGCAGCTTTCTTTTTTTTTTTTCTTGGATGCCCGATTGCATGCCCATGTTATTGAGCGTTTCCAATACTATTTTTGCATTTTGCGCGACCCACTGAGTCGTTTTTTTTGTATCTTTAATTACTAATAATATCTGGGGTTTCATATGCCAAAACCACAATATGATTACGACCCACGCCGCAATGCAGGGCTCCGGCAAATTTGACCACCTAGGGTTCTCTAACGTCCACTAGCATCGCACACTACACGGGCATCTAGCATTTCGCCTCCACCAAAATGCGACCGCCGCAGCCGGGATCGAACCCGCGACTCGGCCAGCAGCCGAGCGCCGTAACCACTATACCATGGAGGCGGACGTCTTTTTTATTGTAATAATTGGTTTTCCACGAGGCACTCATTGTACAACTTGACATTGTTTCTTGTATTTTTGTAGTGGCATAGCGTGTCTACTGTACACAATGCTGCCCCATCTTCCTGTTGTTTTCATGCGTGTTATATGTATAGACGATTCGCGAGTACTGTTTGTATGCGCATTCCCGTAAAGGCTTTGTGGCTTACATTACTAATAAATAAATAAATTATGCTTGCTCAAAGAAATGAAATACTGAATGCGTGTGTGCGCACGCGTTAATATCCAGTGTACAGGCCATTTATTTGTGCGCATTATTGCTGCGCTGACAGAAGCAATTACACACAAAAAAACGCAAATTACAGAATAAAACACAACTTCACAGTGATCGTGAATGATAAAGAAAACAGGAACTGCGTAATGATTTAAGACAGGACGTAAATGAAACCTTGAAACACAAAAGCACTGAAGGATAAAAAAGATTTAACTGCACACATACATACATGGGCATCAGACCAGCACAGAAGGCGTACTTGAAACACGGAAAGGAAGATAAAAAACAAGAACCCGTCGTGGTTTTCTAATTAGTTATGGTGCTCGACTGGTGACCCGAGGGTAGCAGCATTGAATCCCGACCGCAGCGGCCTCATTTCGATGGAGGTGAAATAACGGAGGCCCGTGTACTTAATTTAGGTGTACGTTAAAGAACAACAGATTGACAAAATTTCCGGAGCCTTCCACTATATACGGGGCCTCTCATAATCATATCGTGGTTTTTGGAACGTAAATTCAGAAAAATATTTATTATTAGGAAAAAAGAAGGATATGATCTGCAGACAAACACGCATAATATATTGCATGATACATTTCACATCAGAAAATTAGCGAAAGCAAAAATCAAAAGCAGATACAGGATGAACCAAGTGCAGTAAAGAATGTTTACGAAGTAAAATAGCAGATTCATGTACGCGTCAAACAAAATATGTTAAGCATGTAGTAACACCCGGCCATGACGACGGTAGCGAACGCATGAAACTCGAGGGAAACGCGCACTGACCTAACAGCAGCGCGCACGCCACGCACAAGTGACCGGGCGGAGGTTGCAAAATGGCTGCCACGCTGCCGCCAAGGCCGAGGAGGCGGCACCTGCCCTTTCAAGAGCTGCCACCACTCTAAGCGGGGGTGCGCACATCGAGGATCTCTATGACTACAGGAAGCTGGCGCCGAACGGCCGCGCGAATTACGAAGCTCACGAATTCGTGTTTGCACCTCAGTTTATTTGCATTCGTGCTTCTCGTAGGCTTTGACAGGTACAAGGGCGGTAAAATGAAAGGCGTACATAGCGGCGCGCTGTTTTCATCACGCGCTGACCATTGTAGCAATAAAAAGATGTTAGATGGTCTTCGACTGTGTCATGGATGACTCCGCCTTTTTATCAATCCTCCGCGCAACAACCGCATAAAAAAATGCGAAATAGCAAAGAATGTAGATGCCACATGTTCGCGTCTGTTTCCATGCTCATTGTGGGTACGCCGCAGTCAGTCTGTTGGACCGTGCTACCGGTTCGATACTTGCATTCGTGTTTGATAGTATTCGCGCTGTATTTTATATTTCGGGCTATTGCAACCACGTCATTTGCATGCCTCAATATTTCGTTCATTTGTCTACCACTCTGCAAATCGAACGGAAAGAAATCGCGGTTCTCTTTTTTCCCTTCTTCATCTAAAACAACTGAAGGGCGAAGGCCATCTTGTTTTTCTTCCCTGTCAATGTACACATTATCTCCTTCTTCCCTCCGAGACATATGTGCACCTAACGCGGTTTCCATACTGCCTCAAGAATCTGAGGCACTGCAAGATTTCTGCACCTCAGCTGGTTACTGCCTCCGTGATCGGCCCATTTTGACCAAGCGAAGATATATTATGACGACGTCACGTGACAACACGGTGATATTACACATTTTTTATGTGACGTCATATCCTGACATCATCACGTAATAATGATTTCTTGCATCACTCGTGTTGACGCCGCCAACATGAGATGCCGCCGACGGACAAATTTTGCGGTTGATAAGGCATCTAAGGCGGTCTTCTTAATACACTGTTAGGCTGTCGTTCCATGAAATTTCAGCTGCCGCATGTGTTCGGGAGAGGTGCCTTGCAGTAATTAGGTGGGGTAATTTGTCTCCTGATACATCTTCAAACGACGCTAGGTTATGTAGCGTTATTTACGACCCGAATATTTCATAGAATATAAGAAGCGGCGGCTTAGGGGGGATGCAATAGCGGCGGTCTTTGCAGACTACCCTGAACGTTTTGCAGCCGATGGCAACAACTTAACCAAGCACAGCAAGTACCATTAAAGGTGACCGTGCTGCGTCCGAACAGTTAATGAATAAACGTACCAGTAGCAACGCTGCCTCGCGATCGCCGCCATGTGCAACGCTGACGTTAGTCCCCGAAGCTGAAGTATCAGAGCCTATGTACATCATATGCGCTACCGGCGAAACAACCGACAACCATCATGTACAGTGTCGCAATCAATGTGCGCACGAGGCTAAGGAGGCTGCCCTATGCGACAAAAGCACCAGGTCGACAGCCATTCGGCCTCTACTTTGCTCACTACCGAAAAGACCAAATGGAGGAGCAAAGACAGGTAGCTGAGGAGCCACATACTGCGGCTACAACAAACCGTCGGCAAATACAAAGATGAACTGAAGCAACCGATGGCAGGCCGAATTTACACGCCTATCATATTGGCTCAAGTTAAGAGTCGGCACTACGAATTTAGACTTGATCAGCGTCGCCTGTTCACGCACATCGGGCAGTGTTGCAGGAAGCGCGCCGCATATGCAGCTGTCTCTGTTTTTCGTACCTCCACAATTTAATTGCTTTAAGCTCTGACATGGCGAAATCACTTGGCACAGTTCATTTTCTGGCACCAGCTATTGCTATCTAGAACTTGGTGGCAAGAAATCTAATTCTCAAAAGCTTTACGAAGAAAACGGGTGATCACTCATATCACTGGAAGCAGTTAGCGACATTTCGTGCTATTTAGCCCTTGGACTCTATAATTTTGTATAATGTGCTACACCGGTAGACGGTAGTGTGCGTCAGGGAACTATAAGCTCCCAAACTTTCAGTATTAGCTCCTGGCAAATGCTGCTTTCAAAAATCAACTTTCAGGCCGTAAAAAACGACTCTCAGTCAGGCGAACATAACGGTGACAAATATATTTTGCCCACATGAATGCCATGTACCCTCGGTGGAAAATAAATGTCGAAAGATGCCACCTTACGCTTAGGATTCCGTGGAAGCTGAATTCCGCCGTAGTGGAAGAAAGGACATCTGCGCGACGATACTGTAAGGCCGACAGAGGGGACTGTTTACATAAGGAAAAATCCAGCAGCGTGATATTTTGACGCCAAGCACGCGTTTTGGTGTTGGCGGTTTGCGCGTGCCATGGGGCCGTTCGAGACTCTGACGAATGCTTCAGAAAAGATGAAAGATGCCATGCCGATGCCGCTCGAAAACAACGTTCCATAGAACGATACAATGTACAAGAATATTCCACGTTTGCGCATCACATAGACAAATCCAAAAAGGAGATTTTACGTTGCTATTTTACTTTAGCTCTATATGTTGCAGGCTGATGTGTTAGTACTGAAAGTATGGAATCATTGCATACGTTTTCTTTTTAGATAGAGTATCTGCTCTCCTGCAAGGTTTGGTAATGTCTGACGCATGCACTGCAGCCCTTTTTTATCTCTCGGGAGGTCTCTTTTATCATGAACACACTAAAAAATGGCTGCCCATTCTTTTTAACAGTGAAGCAGTTAAGACTATTGGTACCTTGTGCTGCGTCGTGCAAAATTTCATAGGTGGATATGCGGCACATCAGTTGGCAAATACAACTTCCGTTAAATGAAAACACTGCTTGACGAAGTGGAGCACGTGAAATACGTGAACGCGAGAGAGAGAGAGAGAAAGGAAGAAATATATGGAAAGAGAAAGAGCAAATATAGAGAGCGAAAGATAACAAAGTAAGAGATAAAAAGACAAAGGTAGAGAGAAATTAAATGTATAAAAAGAAACAAAGATAGTAGCACAGAGAACGATACAGGAAGACACAGAGAGAGACAGCCACGAAAAAAAGAGAAAGAAACAGAGAGCAAGACAATGAGAGAATGAAAGAGAAAAATTAAGCAAAACAAAGAAATATATAAAGAAAGGGAAGAGAGAGATATAACTATAAAAAGAGGGAGAAAGAGAATTAATGAGAAAGAAAATATAGAATTAACAGAAACAAGGAACGTCATCCAGCTCTCCTCTTCCTTCAGGCTTGGCACCCCAAGTGCGAACCAGCCATAATGTTTTTCTTTGGTCAGGTTATAAGTGTTTACAGTTACATTCAGCATATTCACTTTCCAACATACTCTCATACCAACTGTGTTTAAGTGAATCATTTTTTAATTTGTCGGCATCACTGATAAAGAGGCTATGCGATTGAAAATCGTTCGTTTCTGAGATTTTTTCAGTTATGCATTACTAACACGAAAGTGTTTTATGCCGGGGTCCACCAAGGCTTCAGCGACGTATTTCCGTCACGGAAATGACGTCGAAAAAATTGACACAGTCAGATGCCAAAGAATAATAGGTTAGGTCAACGGGCATCGAACCCACGACCGCTCTTCTGGCTATCACACCTTGTTCTCTGATTACGCTTTCACCATTAACTACTACAACATCCACAAGGGTTTGTTTAACCATTTACCATGGACGTTAGTCGTCGGGATGGAGATGTACCACCAATCATCAAAGTGGGTGCATACACGTTAAACGGTGTATGCTCAATATACAATGTGCAAGCTCTCTTATATCAAGCATCTGCTCTCCTGCAAGGTTTGGTAATGTCTGAGTCACCTTTGCCCTATCTTCTTTGCCGGTCTGCCACAGAAGCCGCCGCTTATGTCGCGTCGAAGAACTGTAATTACTAATCGATATATTAGTGCCTTTTAATTTTTTCGCATTTTGTATTATCGTCTCTTTTTCGGTGGTCTTGGGAAAAAAATATTGACTGGTCTATTTTGGTGACCCTTACCAAGACGGTGAATTCTCGCTACCAATTTGCAATTGTGCCCTAATTTTCTGCCAAAACATCTGAAATCACTTTATCTCTTAACACTTCTTCATCCTCTCCGCTTTGTTCTTGAATGCCATAAATGACGAGGTTAGATCTTCGACTACGGTCCTCGAAGTCAACAATTTTTTCAGCCTGTTTGCCACGAATGTTTGCCATCATTTTGTCAAACTCATTCCAGGGATCGCTGAGGGCATTTACTGTGATTTCGGTAACTACTAGTCTATTCCTTATATCGGAAAGCTCTCAATGTATTGCGGATTGACCACTTTGAAGTCCCTTAAATATTTCCTCGAGAGCAGGTCCGGGATCTTCCTCAACATCGCCGCATAAAATTAGTTTACAAGCACGCAAGCAATTATACGCCATCAGAACACGTGTCCGTGGGCACGGCACAATCAATAACGTACGATCGTCACTTCGTATGCTACATAAATTCGAACAAACGTGGACAAAAAACAGCGTCAATTTTGTTACCAGCATAGATCCTGCCGCATCCCCATGCCCACTGCCCAACAACCGTTGCAGACTTTCTTTTACAAGCAGATCTTGTGACGTCTTTGATGACGAGAAAGTCAAGTGAGTGCTGGTGATTCTGCGCGGAACGGTCTCCTCCGGAGGCAAGGGACAGCGCTGACAAGGTAAACGTAACTGGTAACGAAGCTTCCATAGAAGCCCATACGTTCAGAAAATGGCGGCTAATCAGCTCCTCATGGGGCTTAGCGCCATCTGTGTGAGGAGGGAACACTTCCGGTGGAACAAAAAACAAACCGGATGTGACGCAATATCCGGGAAGGAAGTGACGTCATTTGTTGGCATTGGCGCGAATTTTGATCTCAAAGTATTTTTCGTAGGCCCCTGATCGCAAACGACTCGCGCTAAGGCGAGCCGGCGAGTCCTTGTGAGTGCGCTACAAGTAAACGCCAGCTAAACTAGTATCGACTCATGACTAGAAAGTGGTGTTTAAGCGTACGGCCGTTTAATTCGCCTTGGTTTTTCTATGAAACTCATTCTTGGAACTTTTATTTGTCGCTCGTGGCATATTCACAGAGGGAATAAAGCAAGTAGCAGCGTAGCTCGCATATATGCAGCGTTGCTGATTTGCTTCGGACATGCGCAGGTTCCTTGAAGCCTATTACTTGCGCGCATCAGTTCTATCAAGAAGAAATGGCGCCTAGTCACGCCAAACTGGGGACATTTCAGTTTTATGCAATGGTCACAATAACACAATTCTCTTACACTGCACGCAATGAGCATCGTTTCCAAGTGTGGTATGAGTACAAAAAGTGCGCACACACTACGTGCATTATTTTTCGCCTTGTGTTCCGATAAATTACCGCCATGTGTAAAGTATACAGACATGCGAAATGTAGCGCGATAGACAGCTTAGCGATCTGCTCACGGATAACATGAATAACACTAGGCCATGCGTGTTCGGGAAGGAAACAGGGCGTCAGGAATACTGATTCACGTAAATCCAGCGACCGCAGTACTCCGAAACTTTGCCCCGGTTTCTTATATAGAAGGCACGGGTCGCCAGGCGTACGTGTGTCCCTAACACATCCTTGCACAGAACATCGTTTCGGGGGATACCGAGGCAAGCGCTCGGCATTAAATAGTGTCGGCGTCATCCCGTTGCCCGTTGGACACTGTACTCAACACGTTCACCAACGATGAAAGACACCTCACAAGCCCCGCACAGCAAAAATTAAATTCTCACCAGAATAATTCCGAGAACGCATGCAACTGCGGAACACCAAAACACGTAAATGGGCGTGTCGTCTCAGACAAACTTTACGAGCGCGCCTTTCCATGCGCACGCATGAGCTGCACTGAATAAAAATAGCTTGGGCCTCTCCTCAGAGGGCGCTAAGAAAAAGGTGTTTCGTAATAATTAAACACTATCATAAATTATTTGCACATTGCACCTGCTAATATTGTTGAGGAAGTAAATGTTATTTCTAAAACATAAAAATTGCGTCGCCCTTGAACAAAACTTACTTTTTCGCTATCAGTCTTTGTTCCCTCTACACCTTGTCGCGCTTCAATCGCAGCACTCATAACTGCCGTTGCTGATGTCCCTGGCAATACGTTCTGAACCGCTTTTCGCCCGAAGCTTCGCGACCTATTTGGATCGACCTTGGCGCTGATAGTCGGAGCCATCCACGCTATCACCCCTGTTGAGCTCTGAGCATGTGGCAGTAGTCGATGCTGCGGCGGCGGGGACGAGCAGTAGGGCCTGGACAAAAAACAACGTAGATTTTGTTAGCAGAATAGCTCCTGCCGCATCGCTGTGCCCACTGCCGAAGAACCGTCGCAGGCTTTCTTTTATAAGAGGATCTTGTGACGTCGTTGATGAGGGGAAGGGCAAGTGAATGCTGGTGATTCTGCGCAGAATGGTCTCCTCCGGAGGCAAGGGACGGCGCTGATAGTCGGAGCCATCCACGCTATCACCCATGGTGAGCTCTGAGTATGTGCCGGTAGTCGATGATGCGACGGCGGGGACGAGCAGAAGGGCCTGGACAAAAATATCGTCAATTTTGTTAGCAGCATAGCTCCTGCCGCATCGCCATGTCCATTCAATACCTACCTCTATGTCAGAGCTTAGTTTTCGTCATACATGGATGACCCTCATGAGCATACATAAGTAGTTTATACCCTAGAGATGCCGGAGGAATAATAATGTTCTAATCGGAGCAGCGTGCCATCCATGCATAAAAGTTTGGACTGAACCAGTGCATAACGTTGCAGCACTACTGAATGTTGATTTGACTTTGTCCATCCTCTGAAAATTCTCTGTTTTAACTCCTCACATTGTGGATCACTACGTGTAACAGTTCCGAAAGAGGTAACCGAGAGAATGCGCCTGCGGCTACATTATGGTCACACATGTGATACTCGATAGTGGTGTTATATTATAACAATGTAGCAGAGCATCTTGATATCTTTACAGGGCGTTGAACTGTTCCTTTAGATGATAACAAAGCAACTAATGCCTGGTGATCTCTTCTTAACGAGAAATTTCGTCCCCAAAGATACGCATGCCTGTGCTCACAAGCACATAATCAGGCTAGAGCTCCCCGTTCGCCTACTGAGTACCGTCTTTCTGTGGGAGTTAACCTTCGTGACGCAAATGCCACTGTGAACAGCTAATTCCCACATTTATGTTGATGTACGGCTCCCAGGCTAAAGCATCAAGCGTGTGTTGTTAAAATTATAGGCAAATTTTCTGGAAACACACCACAGGACGAGAAGCCATAACATTTTTCAAAAAGAGAAAGCTGTTTTGAGTGTCTTTGTCCCAGACGAACATTTGACCTCGCCACAACTGTCGACGTAACAGTTCAGCTACCTCAGCATACTGAGGAATGAACTTGGCAAAGTAGCCGGTAAGTCGTAAAAAGGAATGCAGCGCTTTCTTATCAGCAGGCTGCGGGGCATCCAAAACTGCCTTCACTTTACTTTCCATTGGCGAGATGCCAATCGCCGAAACCCTATGTCCTAAGAAGGATAATTCAGGGACACTGAATACACTTCCTGTTTAAAGTCATTTAGCAGCACTGAGTTTAGCCAAAACATTGCGCAAGTTGAGATCATGCTCTCTCTGATTACGTCCCCAAACCAAAATGTCATCCAAAGCGCACAAAATGTTAGGAAATGCTCTAACACTGCTGCCACAATCTGTTGAATTGCTGATGGCGCAGGTTGCAAGTCGAAACAAATGCGTATAAATCTAAAGAGACCGTGATATGTATTTAATGTGGTTAACTGTGTACTGTGCTCAGCAAGCAACAGTTGATCCAACTTACTCAGCACTGTAGCACCAACCAACCTGTTTAGCAGCTCATCCGTTCTCGGAAGAGGAAATGCGTTCATCACTATGGGCTTGTTAGGTTCTCTTAAGTCAACACCAAGTCGGATGGGGTTGTCCTTTTTCCGGACCGTAACGAGCCGAGATCCACTCGGACGCTGACACTCTCTCGATGACATCCACAATCCCTAGTCGCTGTAGTTCTGCGTCGAATTGTTGTCGACGAACCAGTCATAATGTTCGAAGCCATGCTGCAAACGGTCAACTCATGCTCGCAGACGTACCTCATGTACGAATCCCTTTACAATTCCCAGATGACCTGTGAAAAGATGCGCGAACTCATCGGGCACTCCGTTTGGAAGGTCGCACACCTTGACCCCCAAGTCGGATGACTTCATTTGTTGACACTTGAGTTACGAATCCTTGATGTTCATGCCTAAGTCCTGTATGGCATAGAGACCCAACAATGACAGGCCTTGATTTGGAACGCGAAACGTTACAAATGTCTTGTTTTAGATGCGAAGCATCTTAAGGCGGAGGCTTTGTCCATGCCTCCTGCGGCGTCCACACCCCCACTGCGCATGTGCGTTCCCTCTCTTTCTTTCTCCTCTCCTACGCTCCCCCCTCTCGCGCGCCTCATTCTCTCCTGCGCAACGCCACGTTGTTTGATTGAAAAAAGCGACTGCTCGCTCTGCACAAACCGTTCACCGGCAACGGCGCATATATAGGCACTGAATCTTGACCTGCAATGTGTTGCCGGCAGCGGATATCTCTTGTAAGTAGTTGAACCATAAAGATTTGTAGCGTGCACACTCACTAAAAACGGACTGCGGGTCTCTGTATGTAATCTTTCTTCTGTATCTCATCGCCCATTAGCAGTGATTTTGCTCTGGGAAGCAACAGCGCACAGTGCATGCTTCGCCCCTCCACAGGTTTTACTTTAGTGGAGCATAATTTCATATTTTTCCTGTGTTTCACGGTTGCCGTGAAATGACCATGTGGCTAATTTCTTCGCTGGTGTAACCCTTCAGTTTTATGAATGGTGCTGATAGCTGAAATGTTAAAGAGTGCTTCTGATACGTTTCCCAACATATCAATGACACGGCTGCTCCTGTCTCCACTTGTGTCGTCGGAGGCACACTCTCGACGTTGATCTCGGTAAACGGCACTGCAGACTTAAAAGCGAGTGCTTGTAAAGCCTAAATTGAAGAACTCCCTGAAAACAGGTGTTACTCCGATGTTCTGGGCTCGTCTGAATTTGAGTCTCCACGGTGCGTGGTCTTGCGGAAAAAGTCACAGTTTCGCCGCAACGGCGGAGCAATGAATGCGATAACAGTAAATTGGAATGTAACGCGAAGAACAGAAATCAGTTTGTAATTGCCAGAGCGTCGCTCGAGCCCAAAGAACGCACGAAAAGAACGCACACAGAACGAGCGCGAAGTATCATGCGTCACAGCTCGACACTTGAAGCGCAATGTTCAAACATAAAGCAGGACTCACGAAATGAACGAACAGGTACACACAGGACGAACGCGAACTGCCACAGTTGTTACTTACTTCCGTTTTAACAGTGCGCTCCTTTCGCAAACGCGGCCGCTGCAGCGAGCGATGTGACCTTCATACGCTCTGTGACCAGCGCGATATCGCGGGGAAAGCACAAGACATACAACCCGCCGCTTCACCCCCCAGGCCGCTCCTTCTTTCCTGGAGATCAGCGCACGAAGACGAGCACGCCCTGAAGGGCGAAGAGCAACGGCATTCGCAGGAGTGGGGCGAGGATCTTTAAAGCGCTCATGACTTCCTTTGCGCAAAACGTACACGGACACAAGGATAAAAAGACGCAGGCAACACGAGCGCAAACTCAAAACTGATATGTTTTGAACAACGAACTGTACTTTTATCTTCACGTATCACAAACGCCCCCACCGGTGGACCCAGGAACACGGGATAAACTAAAGGAAACTTATTCCGCGCTACGTCATGATAAGAAGCAAAGAACAAACAAAAATTGTAGGAGTTCACGCATCTGTAGAGAGATGTGCCTTTCAAGAAGTCGAATTCTTTATCGGACACTGTGACGGAAGCTTGGCTAACACACTTTTCTCCCACGTTTCTAATGTGGAATGCTTCAAACAACTCCCTGTTAATGTTTTGCCTGTGAGTTGACAGAATCTTTGTGTCTCTAAAAAATGGTGCGCACCTACAAGACCCGCAATGATCCACCAGATGTGTTCGTCCTGAACTACGTGATGCAGAGTCTTGCTCCCTCCAACCTGATGTTTATACACCTTCCAGATTGCCCAACATAAGGTCTGCCACAGCTGAACGAAACCTGGTATACCACTGCTGCTTTGCAAGACCGGTAGCATTGGCTGTGTTTCCTCTGGCAGCTGTTCTTATTCTGCGTAGTGCCGGACTCCATCATCTTTCGAAGTCGTGGGCACAACTTTGACAGCTTGTTGGGTGCTGTCGTAAGCCTGCTTAGCTGGTCCTAAAAGCTCGAACCAACCTCGTGCACGCATGACCGGAGCAACGAAGATCGTACGCAAGAGGATGCTATCGCATTTTATATTGCTTTTGAGCGACTAGATGCGAAATTTAGTAGCGGTTTCTTGGCTCGTGGACTATACCGCCAACACACGTGATCTGCCTTAAAGATCAACTTGATGTCCAAATACTGTAGCGACTTGTCTTGTACAAATTCTACTTTGAACTTCAGCCCACAGAAATTCCCTCTAAAAACCTTGAGAACATTGATGGCGTTCTGGTTAGAGTTATTCTTATGTACGAGTACAAGATAGTTGTCAACATAACGGAAAATGTGTTCCGCGGTCCCTTCTAGACTATCTGACACTTTTCTATCAACGCGACTGAGGAAAATGTCACGAAGGATGGGTGCTACAGCCGACCCAATACACACACCAGCCTTCTGCACAAACAGGTCTTTGCCAACGCCAACAACTGTGGACTGTAAATTCAGCATGAGCAGTTCCAGAAACACCTCCACTGTTCACCCGCACCTTGACCGGAAGTCCAACTCGTCGTTATGTTGTGTGATGCACACTTTCACGCTCTCCATTAGTTCACTATGTGGAAGCGAATAGTAGAGGTCTTCAACGTCAATACTCGCCGCACACAGGCGTGAAGTATTAACGTTGCAAGGAAGTCAACCAGGGCTTTCGAGTTGCGTATTCGGTAGGGGTCATTATTTTTAGGACAGACAACTGTCCTTGTAGGAACCGGGAGACCACCTCGAGACTCGTGTGTCTTCCTGATACGATTGCTCGAAAAGGAACGTCTTTCTTGGGCGTTCTGGCAACGAAAAACATGTCAAGCTGCATCCCTTGTGTTTTCTTGACACGTGCTGCGACTGCGTCCAGTCCCAGACTCGACAATAGCTGAAGAGCGTTCCGCTTTATTTTGGCCGTCTTGACCGTCACTTTTTTAAAATTCTTCTCAATGGCTGCGCTAGCCTTTTCTGCGAACAAGCTTTCTGACAGCACCACAAAATGGCCTTCTTTATCTGAGAGAATTGCGTCAGTTTTTCTTCTGCCAAAAAGGACAAGGAATCAACGCTAAAGGCCTGTGAGTGTTCGACCACTTTTGTCTGCGTCAGTGATACTATAGGCGCGGATTTTATTCATTTGTGTGTAAGTATATCCGCAGTTGTACCGCCTGTCAAGGACGAAAGGCTCCACCCCAACGACCAGCGGGTACGCTTCAGTCTCTACCGTGCCCGGCGCGTCCGTTTGACCACGTAGGTATTGATATATACGGCCCGCTTCCCTCGACCACTTCTGGCAACAGAGGGATCGTTGTTGGCATAGACCACCTCACGCGTTATGCAGAGACTGCAGCTGTGGCCACAGCGGCAGCCAGAGAAGTTGCGTTTTTCATTGTACGCAATTTCGTCCTGCGCCACGGCGCCCCGCGCGAACTTTTGAGCGACAGAGGACGTGTTTTTCTGTCCGAACCTATTGAAGCATTGCTCGTTCAGTGCAACATTGTTCACCGCATGGCGACTGCATATCATGCACAAACCAATGGCCTAACCGGAAGATTTAATCCCACTCTCGGTGACATGCTGATGATGTACACCGCATCAGACCCACTGGGACACGGTCCTTCCTTTCGTAACATATGCGCGCAACACTGCTACGCAAGAGACCACAGGATTCTCACCGTTCTTTCTTTTATACTGACGCGAGCCGTCATGCATGCTGGACACCATGCTTCCTGACACACCTGACGCATCTGAGTACAGCCAAATTTCCGACTTTGCCAGATACGCAGATGATTGCCGACAGTTGGCCCGTTCATTTACGACTGATGACCAAAGTCGCCAGAAGCTTATGCGCGACGATGACGGACCTCTTGCTGCTTTCAAGGCAGGTGCCCTCGTTCGTCTTTGGGTTCCGCCGAACACTCCTAGACTTTCCTCCAAGTTACTGGCCCGACACCACAGCCCCTACCGCATTCTTGCTCGGATTTCTCCCGTCAATTACGAGGTCGAGCTCTTGACACCATCTGACGACTTGCGCCGTCGCGGCCGAGAAATCGTCCAAGTGTCTCGCATCAAGCCATATTATGACCCCGCTATCCTATCAACGCCTTAAGTCGCCAGGATGGCTCCGCTATTCCCCGGGAGCCAATGTAGTGAAGAGAGGACGACGACGAAGCACACGAGCAAGCTAGCGAGCAAGCAAGCCGCAGTGTCAATAGTAGCAGAGGACACCAGCTCGCGCTTGCTCGGATTTTGGCTTCTTGACGCCCGCCGCTCTCAGACGCCCTACTTTTCACGTCTGTCGACTTTCCCTGAAGACGCGTCAATAAATCACGTCACAATATACACGACATCACGGTGACGCCGGCGGCAAAAATCAGCCGAGACTGCACATATAACTGCTATCGCAATAAAAAAGAACGACGATAGTGGTGCTGAAAAGAAGCGGGCGGGGTGTCCGGATCCCGTAAAAGCCTAGCAGACGACAGCTGCCCAGGACTGCTCATAACGCGCATGCGCGTATTCGCGTTCATTTCATTGCTGAGCTCCGTTGTGCGGTACTTATGCGTGGGTGACGCTCGCGCGTTCAAGTTTAAAAAAATGGCCATCTGTACATGTGCTGAAGCATGAACGGTTCTTCCACGCGCCAGCGTTTCAGGGTCAGCCTGTATGTTGCGAGAGTGCTCATCACAAATTTGTAAGATACAAGGGCAGTGTCTCACCGTGCTGTGTCTGCGTGTTATCAAGATTCTGTCTTAATCAATAGCATATATGCCACTGAAATTTATTCGCACTTCTCTAAGAAGAATTATTCCCCATCATGTGACCACTAAAACTATCACATATATCACATATGTTTTGTGAGACTATAGTAAAACGGTTTAGCATAGTGGTTACAAAGTGAGGGGCGACTACACTTAGTCAATACAGCGTTCACTTTCACTTTTTTGTATATTATTTTGTGCGATGTCTGTAATACAATTCTGACCTATCTTCGTCTACATTCATTGTGTACCTATCGAGTGCGGGTGTCAAACGATGCCAGAGTGAGCGCCTTCACGTTGAGGTGGTCTCTTAGAACACTTCTTCAAAAAGGGGCTTATGTGATGAAGTGCCCCGACGCCGTTGAGAAAGCAACGACTCGGCGTCAAAACGTGAAGGCATGCGCAATGGAATAAAGCTGGTGCGCCCTTCTCAAACGACGCATCCCTGCACGCGCCCCCGTAGCGGGAAAAAAAGAAAAACATTGGACGCGTATCTGCGTCATTCGACGCAATTGTCGTCGAAAGACAATAGCCTTCTGCCGGCCGTTCCTGTGCCTTTTAAGCGCAGCATAAGAACCAATAGCATTTCCGGCGCAGCGTAAGAAACACCAGGATCATTAGAATTACGTATCTATGTATTTTCTGGCAAAAGAACACACTTTCTAATACTTACGTATTGATGTTTCGCCTCAGATATGCGTCTTATTTGCTTTTTGATCGACAATTTTCACATGTATGAACGCAGCTACCAGTTCAAGATGATTGAGCGCTCAGCAAGTGTTAAACTATGCCCGGGTGGCTGGATCGTGTGACAGACAGACAGAGAGACATACCAAAATTTCTGGGTTTAGGTTCCCCAAGAAAGACTCGTCTTTCAAAATACCGGCCACGTTGGCCAGACAGGCGGAGCCAGAAGCTGGAGCGGATAAGACGCGTTGGCCTTCTGGGACGTCAATGTTCGGGAGGCCAACGTTCCTCGGATGGATCTGGTCGAGCGTCAAAGCCCGTGGAAGCTCGAGAACGACACGTATTCTGCCCCGGCGCTCAGCCGACGCAGATGAACCTGCGACATCCCGCCTGGTTCTTTCTGTCTACGACCAACAGCGCAGCCCCAAACGCGTGAGCGCGTCATTTGTTCAAACTGACTTTTAATGACGCTTCGCATATGCATTGTGCTTGCTGTGCTTTGTATGTGTGTCGTTTGTATATTTCATCTCAGAATATATGTTTGAGTGCCATGCCAGATGCGTCCTCTTCCTTGCTGCTCTATCAAGCGCCTCTGAAACCGCTCGTTAAGCCTGCTCTTCGAACCTACTGTCGTTACATCATTTGATGTGCTTCACCATTTGGTGTATACCGGGTGTCCCAGCTATCCTTAGCCAAGAGCTAAAAAATACTATATTAGAGGCAGGCGAGCGAAAGCAGTTGCAAATTGCTGACAGCCACCTTGCGCACTACAGACAATTTTTTTGTTTTGTAATTAACTAATTTGTTAATTAGGACGATTAAACAAAATTGCAAAATATTGACTTTAGGCGAGAAATGCTGCTTGCAAACTTCGAGAGCGTTTTCAGAAACCCCAATTCCATTATTTGCGATAAAGAAAGTCTCACGTATACCATTTTGTCCAAGCTGCAAAGAATGCCTGCGAAATACAAAAAGAACGACGTGACTAGCGCGCGCGCGCGCCGCGTAAATGCTGCCCTCAGCCGTGATTTGAGCAAACGAAATCAGGTGCGGCCGCGAATCGCCGGCTCCGTTGCAGCGGTAGGCCGATATGTGGGCGGTGGTTTCTTGGCCCGTTGCCAGCCAGTAGACCTCTCCCTGTTTGCAAACAGTGTGGCGTCACTGGCAGTGTCCCACCCCCAAGTCCCGCCTTCGGAGCAGGTGCTGGTTGGCAAGAAAGTTCCGCCGGCGGGATCTCTCTGCATAGCAGCACTGCGTGTGTCTGCTTTACTTCGATAGAAATTTTTGCAAATTACTATTTTCTGAACTCACAGCTTTTAGAAGGAAGACTGCCTGCAATGAACGAGTCTGTTAGGTCAACATATGATTTGCTCGTCGTGGATGACAGCCATAAAAAATCGTATGCTCCTCGATAGCGAACGTTGTACATTTTCACGACGACTGGCGTTTGGAGAAATACTAGCATGCATGGATGTGGACGTACTCAATTTCCGTCGCGAAATCTGCACTGCAGTTTTAAACTATGTACAGCATTGGCCGGCTACTGTGCGCGAGGTCACAGATTAGATGCGCACTCACGGCGCAAAATTCTGATCAGAGATGAATGAAAGAAAAAAAAAACAACGAAGGAAACACTCATTCATTAGCCTGAGTTCGGTTAACAAATCCCCATGAAAATTAAGCGAAGTTTTCCCTACGGCGTTCT
>NC_051184.2:83929221-83949220 GCF_013339695.2 Rhipicephalus sanguineus | reverse complement strand
TCAAGCAAAATCACTTTGCTTGAAAAGGCCCTAGAAATGCGTACAAGGCAATAGAACCGCCGCATACCGACGACGAAGTACGGGGAAGCACATGCGCTGGGCACCGACGACCTGAGACGATCGGGGCGGTTGCGAGTAAAGAGCTGCTAAAGATGATTCCTGCGTCGCAACGCCAGGTGCATCCTATAGCCGACGTCGTTCGCGGAGCATTTCAGCATTGGTTGGGAGTTGCTGTAGCACCTCAGCTTGAGCCGGAAGCCATGAGCTGTGCTGCCGTTGCACGCCATGCTTTCAGCACTCAGCGCAATCACCAAAGCCCCGCGCCGTCGCAGTTTCGACGCCATCCCGCCCCCCTGTAGGCCACCGCTACGACCCTCGAAAGACCGACGTTTGGCGTGCCCCTGACAGCCGCCCGCCCTGCTACCACTGCGGGGAAGCCGGCCACACCTACCGCCGCTGCCAGTACCGCCAGATTGGCCTACGTGGCTTCGCCGTCAACGCACCGCTGCCACAGTGTGGTGAGCTGCCACGTGCCATCGCCGACTACTTGGCCACCTCTCCCGTAAGGTCGCGTTCGCCGTCGTCTGAACGCTACCGGTCCCCTCAGCGACGACTGCAGTAGAGCGGACCTAACTGGGGCCATTAATTCCGCGAGCCCTCATCCTGATAACTAAGGGCAGAAACTGATGGATTGCGGATGCTGTACGATGAACTACCGAAGATCCTCCGCCAACGACGACGACGCCGCGATGAAACCTTCAGATCACGACGCGAACCAGACAGACTCCAGAAGACGAAACCTTGCTCACCGAAGAAAATTCGATGACGCGATATGGAAGGAGCGGTACAAACCCGACGTAGCCGTGACCCGACGTCACGACTTAACCGTAACGCAACAGGACGAACTACAAACGTCGACGTTCTTATCGACGGCCACAGCGTCACAGCTCTCGTCGATACTGGAGCCGCCTATTTCATTGCCAGGGGGCTCTTCGCCGCCAAGTTGAAGATTGTTAGGACTGCTTGGGAAGGCCCCGAAATCCGTACCACCTGACGCCTTCTAATAACGCTGTCTGAAGTCTGGACAGCAAGAGTCACAATCAACAATCACACGCATTAAACATGATGACGGCGCCGTGATGGTTGGACTTCTCAAACCATCACGGCACCGTCATTGACTTAAGAACAGAGTCGATAACTCTATCGTTGGACAAAACGACACCGCCGGATACGAATCCATGTCAACGTGCCCGGAAGGTGCTCGAGGATCAAGTTGCCATTCCGTCTCGCTCCAGTGTTATAATTCCTGTCATTACTGAAAAAGCTGAAGACATCGAAGGTGTCATCGAGAGCGATCAGAGTTTGCTGCTAGACCGTGACATTTGCGTCGCAAGAGGCATTGATCGGTTGCATGAACGAAAAGGAAGCGTGATGCTAACGAACTTCAGCCAGAAATAGACACACCTGAGCAGGGGCACGACGATTGCATACATCGAAGAAATCTTGGCCGCCAGCGATGCCCTTGCCTCTCAGGTTCTGACGAAGCTACGACGATGACTCCAATACCTGAGCCACGTTTCGACATAAAGCAAAGTCTTGCGACTCGCGAACAGCAACAGCTTCGAAGCCTTCTGCAGGTATACAAGGACTGTTTCTCGTCGTCATCGAGGGTCCGACAAAGGGCTCTTGCTAAGCACCGCATTATAACAGAATGAAATTCTCGACCACTCCGTCAGAGTCCCTACTGGGTTTCGACGCGGGAACAGGAGGTCGTTGAGAAACAAGTCGAGGAAATGCTAGGTGACGATATCATCCAGCCTTCCAAGAGACCGTGGGCACCTCCTGTGGTGTTGGTGAAGAAGGAGGAGACTCTACGTTCATACGTCGATTATCGCCGCCTGAACAAAATCACAGAGATGGTTGTTTACCCTCTCCCATGGTTAGACAACGCCCTGGACCGACTCCACAACGCGAAGTACTTTTCGTCGATGGACCTCAAGACCGGCTACTGCCAAACTAACGTCGACGAGAGAGACCGAGAAAACACTGCATTTATAACACCGGATGGCCTGTTCGAGCTCAAGTTCATGTCTTTTAGTATTTGCTCGGCACCTGCGACTTTCCAACGCGTTACGCATAGAGTGCTGGCTGGCTTGAAGTGGCAGACGGGTTTTGTGTGCTTGGACGACGTCGTTGGATGATGTCGTGCCTTGGACGACATTGTTTTGTTTGCCTCAAACTTCAATGAACACCTGCGGCACCTTGAAGCTGTACTTCAAGCATACAAGACCTCCGGAATCACCCGAGAAGAAGGCCTTACGGCGATTTCTCGGCTAGTGCGCCTATTACAGACGCTTCGTGAATGAATCTTCACGGATCGCCGGACCCCTAACACACCACATGAAGAGCGACGTGGATTTTATGTCAGAAACGGCACAAGTCGAGGCATTTCAAGCACTGAAACGACGCTTGCAGATGCATCCGATGCTTGCGCATTTCGACGAATACGCAGATACAGCAAATCCACACCGACGCAAGCAGCGTAGGACACGGCGCCGTCCTTGTGCAGAGGGCCGACGGACTGGAAAGGGTTATCAGTTATGCTAGCCGGTCACTATCCAAGGCGCAAGCCAACAATTCTACAACAGAAAAGGAGTGGAACGGCATGAATTGCCAGAGATGTGTTTCCAGTGTAGCGATGTCGAACGATGGCTGCTTTTCTGGCCTCCATTGGAAGAGATTGCGAGGCCAGAGCTCACTTCTCACCAAGTGTGCGGTGATATAACGATTTGCTGTTTATATTAGGACCGACGCCTCCAGGCTTATGTAATCATTACAACAACCCATCACTGATGCAAATCTGGTAGATGTGCGGGGCATGCACAAAACGTGTATTCATTGCTGCTACGTTCTCCGCAAGAATCATCCAGTTATTGATACTGCGTGCATAAAAAAGCGTGCTCTAAAGCAAAATGTTCAGCGGATGCTGCTTTGTGTTAACAAATTTTCCCCCATATTCGAAATGAATATAATAAAACTGACAGTGATTTCGCATATCACATACGTCATGAATGTCTTGCACTTATGATTCTCTTTCTCTGTCAAGCTAGACATGTTTGGGACCTGTTAGGGTAGTATTTATCGGTACCATCAAATGAAACATTCTATAGTCAACGATACCAAAACATTCAGCCGCGCACACTACAGAAACCTACGCGCGGCACTGGCAGAAATACGAAAACTAGAAGCAGCGCGAAAAAAACGACGACAAAAATAGGAACACACACAACAGGACTAGCGTTGTGTGTGTTCCTATTTTTGTCGTCGTTTTTTCGCGCTGCTTCTAGTTTTCGCATCATGAACCGACTCGCCCAAACCTACAAGTTGTTGCCAATGGCAGAAATAGTGCAGGCTCCAGTATGCGCCAGAGCACTCCAGTCAAAAATACCAGCGTTTCGAGCTCTTCCCAGCGTACGCCAGCATCACGGCGGTCAAGCTAGTACCCCTACCAGTGCGACCTAGCTCTTTCCCAGTGCCCTCACCGAAGTGCCAGTGAATCCAAGTGGTTACCAGTGTTCCTAGCGTGATCCAGTGCCAAAACGCGTACTGGTATCGCGCTGCGGGTGCTGAAATCGCGCTAGTTTTTTGCAATAGGGCAGTCAAAATCAGGTGATCAAGTATGGCAGCCTCGTTGCGGAAATCGTCTATACGCCACCGGGAAGAGGAGGCCGAACAGCTCGATAGGCCTCAACCGCTAGGCCTACACGACAGGTAAGTGCACGATGATCTGGACACAGAGGACGCGAGAATCGTCAGTGTGCTTGTAATGGTGGCGTTGCCAGTATGCTGTTAAAATTAAAAGTTGCAGAATTTGTTATTGTTATTTCTAGGTGTGAAGTACGTGTTGGAGTAAGTGATGTGCGTGCGCCATCTCACGTGTCGTTTGCTGTCTCATGTAATCCGGTCAGACGTTGGTTGCAAAACAATTGATTGTTCACCATCGCTCACAGCTCCGCGGCAATATGGGCAAACAATCCTGATATGAACTTATCTTGATTCCATGGGTATACAGCTCTTATCTGAGCTAAGAATCAAGTGCTTCTGCATTGATAAACTTGCTCAATATGAGTACTGCAAGGCAGTGTATGTGTGTACATCGCAATATTTTTGACAGTCGCTGTTAAATGTATTTATGGTTTTGAATATTTCATTTTTTCACAAAATCCGCTCATGACCGCTTGACCAGCTCCCAGAACCCCTAAAAGTACAGGAGAAGCAGCGCGGAAAACTAGTTTATTGAGGTAGTTATGTATTGTAAATGAATATGGCATACAAGATGAAGAGAAAAAGAAAAAAAACAAACGAAATATATCACGTTGCCGCATAAAATAAATAGAACTCTGTAGCTTGCATGCAAGAGTAAAATATTAAGGTAGCTTCGCACTACGTGTGCAAAGCCTGAAGGATGTCCGTAGCTCAGCAACGTTCTTCGTTTCTCTTTCTTTCTTCCCTTGTTTCGTTCTCTTTCTCTCATCTCTGTTTTTTCTATGTCTTTCTTTCGCTTTCTGCGTATTTCTTCGTCTTTCTCACTCTTTCTATATTTCGCTTCCTTGCCATTCTTTCTCTCTCTATATATATATTTCTTGCGTCCTCTTGCTTTCTATCTGTTTCTCTTTATTTGTTTCTTTCCCTATCTTACTTTCTCTTTCTGTCTTTCTTCCTTTTCTTTCTCTCTATTTGTCACTTCCTATCGTATGTTTGTTTCTTTGATGATCTCTGGTTCTGTCCACCTTTCTCTTTCTGTCTTTGTTTCCCTTGGTCCTCTCTCTTTCTCTCTTTCTTCCTCTGCTATGCTTTACCCTCTACCATCCTGCTTTCCCTCCTCCTCACCGTCACTTCGCTTTCCCGCCACCTTCCCACACTATACTATAAAAGCCTATGCTATGCTCTGCTAGCGTGCCTGGATAATCGAGCTCTTAGGACGCTCGCCTTCGAATCGTGGATATTGCATGTTCGAATCCCGCCTTACCAAGAACTTTTCTTGCCTATAATTTCCATTTCTATTTATCTCTATGTTCACTCGTTCTCTCACCCATCAGAGTTATTCCATCCCGCGCCGAAGAGATCGGCGCACGAGCTTTAGGAGCAAACCACAAGATGAAGGAGAAGACTAAGAAGTAGAAGAGGACGAACAGAGTGCGTGTCAATTCATGCGAAAGAGCTCCGCTCTAAAAAAATCACGACTAGTAGGACAAGACACAATGTCGATATTATTACGAATCGGGTCATTTGGTAGACTAAGAAATACTAAGTGTAATGGTACCGTCTATTAACTTCTCTGAAGTATGCTGAACGGTGTCACAATTTCTTGTGTTAAGAACAGCAGAGCGGATCATATCCTTGACGAGGCGGCCGCATTTCGACAGAGGAGAAACGGTACAGGCCCGTGTCCTTAGATTTTAGTGCGCGTTAAAGAATGACAGGCGGTCAAAATTTTGGGAACCCTCCACTACGGCGTCTCTCATAATATTATCGTAGTTTTGGGACATAAAACCCTCCCCATTATAGTTTTATTCTTAAGTAGTGGAGACCTCTGGTAAGCGGTATGTAGGTAAGGTGGTGCGTTGCAAGGTATAAACTAACCAGCTGTGTGTATGCTTGTCACGCAATGATTGTATTTTTGTTGGAAGACGCCAGCTCAGAGGAAAATTGGCACTACGTCTTTTTTCTTCTAGTTTCTGCAAACGGAGCAGGTAATTTGGCTGAAGAACAGCAATAAATCTGTTGGTAGCAATGTCCAGTGTGTTCGATGGAAGAAGAAGACACTCAAGGCGGACGATTACACTTTCGACAGATCTCAGAGTGAAGGAGGGAAAACGTAAGTGCATCAAACGCAGCAATGTAAGCGAAGCTCGAAAGCCAACGGCCAATTGAAATTGATTTTGTGTGATAACATTGTATGACCATGCAGATGCCTGCAAGAAAATTCGTATCAAATAAACATAGATCGATTATTCTTTAGCGATCCAGAAAACATCGCCCAGAGCGCCATTAGGTCTGCAGTACAGCCTGCTTGCTACTCGTACAGTGGTTTAGCGACCGAAAAGGGAACATTCATTGCTTCGCTCCGCCTACGCTGTAGACTTAAGTGGGATCGATGAGACGACTCTACCATTCGCAGCGTCCAAGCAGAAACTTGTCGCCATTGCCGACTTAACTCATCGGGCCAATTTCGCTCTAGCTTGTGGCATATTCAAAATGTCGATTAATGGCTGGTGATCCGTATGCAAGGCAGATTTTCTTCCGTTGATGAGAGATTACAAATTAAAAATACAACCTTTATTACCACAAAAAAGCGTCCTTCGAAGTTGCTGAATAATTCCGCTGAGTAGGGCTGAAGGTGCAGCACAAAAATCATATAACCCTCAGCTGGTTCGTTGCTGGGGAATGGACGCCTCTTTGGTATTACCGCCCCTATACTATTAGTGGAAGTGTCCGCATTCATTTCTCATACAGATGCGGTACATCTAACACAACGAGTATCTGTGTCAGTGTTTTCGCTACATAAAATAATGTACTGTGCATCTTAAGATACAAGGTCTATCATCTACAAGAACGACGAAAGGTTCAACAGCTGTCACAATACCACCGTACTAAGCAGTAAACGTTGGCTGAACTTCGCTTCTCAAGCTGATACTGTTGCCGCTTTGTAACCTAATCAAAGGCCACACCGTAGCATTATTTTATATTTCCTCCAGAGTTCTCCAGTCTTTTGGTATTCACCGGACTCCTCTAGCAAAAAGCGGCGATGAGGTTCGCGCATGTCCCTATTGGTATTTGCTGTCATGCCATCTCGACAAAGACAAGCGGGCTCGCCTACGCACAGCCAATGTTTTGTTTTCTGCATTTGTTCGCTCTTTAGCTTTGTCGGTTGCCATGACATTTCACCGAAGGCACGGTTCTTTCTGCGTATTTCACTGTGCGCGTTGCCTCTCGAGCGAATTCTATCTCCGCTATAGTGTCGTTACAGAAGTTTTGTAGCGCGGTATTTCGTTACGAAATCTCAAGAATGCAAAGAGTAGTTCTGTTTTCCGTCTAACGGCTTTCACTGATCAGTGACTTAAGGGGGGACAGGGAGATCGTTTGTAACATTTTAGTTTCTTGGCCTACGTTGATGAAATTCAGCACACATACTACAAATCATCTTAAAACCAGAAATGCGAGTTATCATAGATATATCTTTACTAGATTAAATTTTATAAAAATTGACAAGTTCCTTGCTCGTGGAAAGCCTTGCACAGTGATCAAACATACTAGGAGGCTGGAACTACTTTTTGGATGGAAATACTCACATACTGTTTGTACTTAAAGAGAGTTTTACGTTTTTTTACAGCCCTAATAATTTTCTGCTGAACATTACATGCAAATGTTTGTGTCTCGGCTAATTGTGCCATGCCGTAAATATGAAATAAAAAAAGAATGAAAGCCCAAACAAAACTTCCAATACTGTGTTCAAGTACAGCACAGTCTATGGATTACAATAAAACAAACAGCATAAAAATCGGTCTAGCCATAGTTGTGCTATGCTTTCCACAAGCGAAGTGGCAGGCACAAAACACTTTTGCGAAAATGGACAACAAAGATTTGGCTGCAGTTGACCCTATGGTAAAGAGTGCCAGGACAGTAATAATTGCTGTCCTTGCCAGGAGGGAATCTTTTCGGCCTCTACTTTTTATTTGGTCTGATTTAGAAAGTTTGTCCCTCTGTCATTTCCCGCAGACGCTTTTGTGCATCCCCCGGAACGCAAGTGCACCAGGCTGCACGTAAACATTGGGCATGTTGGACTATCGCGACTTTTTCGGCCGCGCAACGTGTTGTCAGGTGGCCTAAATAGTGGCGTATTAGTCTGATGAAGCTTTGCGATCACCCATTTCAACAGATCCAGCTTTCTCGGACATCGGCGTTTAGTTCGCGTGTCTTCCACCACGTGCCGCATGGCTTTTTTCCTTTCGAATCTCGCGTGAATCAAGAGTTGCGTCGTGGCAAGAAAGAAAGGAAAGAAACAAAAGAAAAAGAGTTCAGAACACACAGCATCACCTCTTGGCTTGGTCTGCCGCCTTTCTCCGTTGCGTCGGCGACGAAGATAAGACCGGCGAGTTCTAACGTTAAAGTGGCTAGTCATTTCTCGTTTCTTTAGCAACGACTCGTTTAACGCTGCAGAATAAGAACACGGCGCGCACCGGAGGTATCAAAAGTGCAGCCAGACGGGTTCATTCATTCCCTTTCTTTTAAAAAAATAGATGTGCAATGGCCGCCGTTTGTCTGGTTTCCGGCGTAGACACCGTATCGTGGTCGCATCGGCGCGGCCACGTCAAGCAAAATTGAGAATAGCTGTACCTAGTTAAGGCAATGTAACTGTGGTGTCGTATTTTAGGATCGTCACGCCGCAGAGCATGTGACGCGTTGCAGATGGAGGAGACGGTGGAGATGGTTGCTGATTTTACAAACCACACGACAATTATATTTGGACGCACACACAAAAAATACATAAGGTGAAAACGTGCTACAGCTGATCGTCCCACGTGGCGGTGCTAGAGTCCGGGAAGCGGTGGGCTGCTAGCATCCTGGTGGTGACGTAGTCGAGCGTGGTCGGGCGTGGTAGCGACGGGGCAGCAACAAGGGTCATGGGGCGAGTGGGTGACCCACCACTCGGTACACGGTAGCCTCCATTGTCAGTAGCACCCCGGGTCTCTTCGGAGCTAGGTGAGGATCTTTCGGCGCTCGCCATCCTGATGGTGAAACGACGCCCAGTAGGGTGAACCACGCGCGTAGATGCGGGTTCCCCGACAGCAGCAGGCCACGTAACAGGTCTTGCGAGGTGAATAACTTGAGACGCTCGTTGTCCCGAAGACAGGCCTCTGCGCGCGAACCCCGCGCGTCGATGCGGGTTCGGTCGACCTCTGGCCCGTTCTGCCCGTCTTCCAAGACTGAACAGCCTGCGCGAGCCCTTTTTCTTCTCCTAGAGCACGAGCTGTTCCTTTTTCTTCTGCTTCCAGCGATCGGCCGCTCCGTGGTCCATTGTCGCTGGACCGCCCTTACGTGCTTCTTTACAATTACCCCCCACTTAAGAAAGTTCTTGCTCCTGAAGAACTTGCCGCTGTTGCTTCAAAACTTGGGGCATCGCAGCACGCACGCACTTGCGGCACTCACACTGTACCACACTTCCGATCACTACACCACACTTCCGAGCACTGCACACTCGGGACGCATGAGTAAACAAAAAATGTCACGAAAGTTCCGAGTACGGCACACTCGGCACTTGTGAGAATAATCACAGTACAGGTCAGAAGTTCACCCTCAGCTCTAAGTAAGTAGTCGTAAAAGCAATTTCATCTACAAGACCGAGCAGTTTTAAAGCATCAAGTCGTGTAGATACGATGTTCCTGAACTTGGCAAGCGACTCAGATAGTCTGCGTCTATACTCTCGCTACATTTATATACGCGGCCGAGAAGTCGTATTTCAACTACCACGTATGAGATCATTTTTTCCCGTGTGTAGAAGCTTCGCGGTCCATATTTCTTTGCTTGTTTGATGTTGTAGGCGGAATCTGCTGAGTCACCGATGGCTTGTCCTTGAGCTGCGATTTGCAATCTGTGGTTAGGTGCGAGAAATTTGGACATGCTCACATCGACAACCGATTCCATTCGTTGAAATTGTACGCATGGTAGTTCTTTTGCCTTCTGTGACACTGGAGATAATGGTCGCACATTACCAGTTGCTACTGTCTTAAAAGGAGTATCAGTGACAGGAGTTTTTCCTAACGGTACTCGACCGCCTAAGTGTTTGGGAACAATCCTCTCTCACATGTCGCAAGATTTCACAAATCGTGTGATGTCGGGCTGTACCCCTGGCCAATAGAACTCCTCGAGGACACGGTCTGTTGTGCGTTTTATTCCTTTATGACCAGCAAGAGTTCCTTCATGAGTCATTTGGACTACAATATTGCCACGCCCACTTGTTTATTTTGATGTATTCCGGTTTGACCAGCAAGGACGGTTATCGAAGCTCGACGCCGTCCGCGAAGCAGTGTTCGAGAAGCTTCGCGATTGCAGTAGATCGTTTGGTTAAGATTGCGAGCTGCACGCGAATGTTACAGCTTTCTCGAGAGATAACGCCGCCACCAGCGGTATCGGTGGAAAGTTCGATAGAGCCTGTATAAAAGCCGACGCGCTTGACCGCTTTTCAGTTTTTTCGACGGTCGACGCTCTGCCCGCCGCTATCAGTGCATGCCGTGTGTATTGCTGTAAATTAACTTTCAGTTTCCCGGCCACAAGTTCGGCCAAATAAACAGTTCCATCTTGAACACGCCGGCTGCTGTCTTCATCGACGTCACGACCACGTGACATCTGGTGGAGGTGCTGCTCGTTCATGTTCCAGACGCCCCCGTCAAGCCGTGAACCCAGCCCACGCCATGAAGAAGACACCGACACGATCAGCGACAGTCGAGCCAGCCGCAGACTGAAAGGACTCCCCCCCCCCCAATACGAACCCCTACCGGACAACACCAGGATCACAACGAAGAAGACAACAGCCACAATGACAGCCGCTGCGGCGCCTGCAACGGTCGTCATGCACCAACCGAGGGAGCCGCCGACATTCCGCGGATCACCATGCGAGGAGCCAGAAAGCTGGCTGGAGGCATACGACCGGGTCTCCACATTCAACAACTGGGACTGCGACGAGAAGCTACGCCATGTATACTTCGCCCTTGAAGATGGTGCAAGGACCTGGTTCGAGAATCTAGAGTCCACGCTAACATCATGGGACCTCTTTCGCACCGGATTTCTGAACACCTTCACGAGCGTCATCCGGAAAGAAAGGGCTCAAACCCTTCTCGAGACCCGTGTACAGCTGCCCAATGAAAACATCGGACTGTACACCAAAGAAATGACTCGCCTATTTCGCCATGCCGACCCCGCCATGTCCGAAGAAAAGAAAGTTCGCTTCTTGATGCGGGGAGTGAAGGAAGAACAGTCTCGGAATTCGTTTCGGAGGCGACCACAATCGAAAAGGCCCTAGAAATCCGCACTAGGCAGGACAACCGCCGCATGCCGACGACGAACTACGGGGAAGCACATGCGCTGGGCTCCGATGACCTACGTGAGACGATCAGGACGGTCGTGCGCGAAGAACTGCGAAGGATGTTTCCTGCATCGCAACACCAGGTCCATTCTATGGCCGACGTCGTTCGCGAGGAACTTCAGCATTCGCTAGGAGTTGCCACACCGTCGCCACCAGAGCCGGAAGCGATGAGCTATGCTGCCGTTGCACGCCATGCTGTCGCCAATCCCCGCAATCACCAAGGCCCCGTGCCGCCGTACTTCCGTCGCCAGACACCGCCGCCACCTCCGACGCCATTCCGGCCGCCTGCAGGCCAACGCTACACAGCCCGAAAGAGCGACGTTTGGCGTGCCCCTGACAACCGCCCGCTCTGCTACCACTGCGAGGAGGCCGGCCACACGTACCGCCGCTGCCAGTACCGTCAGATGGGGCTACGAGGATTTGCCATCAACGCGCCGCGCGCGCAGCCAGGCGAACGGCCTCGCGACATCGACAACTACCTCACCGGAACACAGTGGCAAGAACGACGACCTTCCCGCTCGCCGTCGCCCAGCCGCTACATGTCACCGCACCGCCGGCAGTACACAGGCCCAAACCGGGGCCGCTCGCCTAGCCCGTACCCGGAAAACTAAGGGCAGCAACCGATGGAGGTGCGGTTCATGAACGACGAAATGCTGAAGATCCTCCGCCGTCGACGACGACGACGCGACGAAGTTCCAAGCCCCCGCCGCAGGCCGACGTCCTGAAGACGAAACTTTGCGACCGGAAGCAGACCTGACGACGCAACGCGGAAAGAGCGGTGCAAACGACGTAGCCATGACCCGACGCCGCGACGTAACCGCAACGCAAGACGGCGGACTAGCGACCTCGACGTTCTGATCGACGGCCACAGCGTCACCGCTCTCGTCGAAACTGGAGCCGACTATTCCGTCATCAGTGGGCCGTTCGCAGCAACGTTGAAGAAAGTTAGGACTGCTTGGGAAGGCTCCGAGTTCCGGACCGCTGGAGGCCATCTGATAACGCCGATTGGTGTCTGCACGGCGAGAGTCACCATCAATAACCGGACTTATCCTGCGAGCTTTGTAATCCTACAAAACTGCTCCAGGGATGTGATACTTGGAATGGACTTCCTAAGTGACCACGGCGCCGTCATCGACCTGAGGTCTGAGTCGATAACACTAACTTCAGACAAAGCGCTCCCGCCCCACGTGACGCCAGGGAACCATGCATTTATAAAGAGGTTTATTAGCGGCGACGATACTCAACAGCGACAGTCGAGGCGCGGCCGACTCTCAGCGCGAGTTGCGTTCTCTTCTAAAAAGAACCGAAGAGGGCGACCCACTAGGAGGTGTTCGAGAGGACGACCCATTACCAAGTTCGATCGCTTCGCTACAATTACCCCGGGTACAAAAAGGGAGCCGCCTGGCGACCTAGCAACTTGTCACTATGAGCAACTTGTCACAAACTTCGGAGCTTTGCGAAAGCGTCATCGCACTCTGACGACCACGAATTGAGGGGCCCGTTGCTGCCAAGGAGCTTCGTCAGCGGCGATATAATAGTCGCGAAGTTGCGGATGAAGCGCCGAAAGTAGGAGCATAGTCCTACGAAACTGCGCAGTTCTTTGACCGACGTAGGTTTGGGGAACTCTGAAATGGCCCGAAGCTTGGCTGGATCGGGGAGAATTCCGTCCTTGGACACGACGTAGCCCAGTATTGTCAGCTGCCGTGCTGCAAATCGGCACTTCTTTAGATTCAGTTGTAGCCCGGCGTCGCTCAAACGCGTCAACACATCCCGTAGGCATTGAAGATGCGTGGAGAAGTCCGGGGCGAAAACTACCTCGTCGTCGAGGTAACACAGGCACGTGTGCCATTTCAAGTTGCGCAGAACGGTATCCATCATGCGCTCAAAGGTCGCGGGCGCATTACACAGCCCAAACGGCATGACGTTGAATTCGTACAAGCCATCCGGCGTGACAAAGGCTGTCTTCAGTCGAGCGTCATCAGCCATGGGGACTTGCCAGTACCCTGAGCGCAAATCAAGCGATGAAAAGAATTCTACTCCTTGCAGGCTGTCAATGGCGTCGTCTATTCGAGGTAGGGGATAAACGTCCTTACGTGTGATCTTATTTAGTCGTCGGTAGTCCACACAGAACCGCACAGAGCCGTCCTTCTTCGCAACAAGAACGACAGGAGACGCCCACGGACTGTTTGAGGGTCGAATAACGTCGCGGCGAAGCATGTCGTCGACTTGCTCGTTAATTACATGACGCTCTGCTGGAGATACGCGATATGGACGTTGCCGCAGTGGTGGTTGAGCGCCAGTGTCGATGCAATGGGTGACAGCAGACGTGCGGCCAGGAGGAGTTTGCGCGACATCGAACGAAGAACGAAATTCTTCCAACAGGCATAGAAGCTGGGAACGCTCGACCGACGTAAAGTTGTCAGCAATCGAGGAACGAAATACATCAGCGAATGACGAATCAGATGTGGAAACAGCACTGAGCGTACGGGAGCTGGCGCAGTGCGTGTCACCCGGTGCGTCCATATGTTGTGCGTCTTCGAGGGGTTCCGCTCTGCCGAGACATTCCCCTCGCACCAACGTAACCATGAACGGGGATGGGTTGGTCACAAAAATATCCGTCTCGCCCTGAGTGATTTCCACGGTCGCAAATGGCACCAGCAAGCTTTTCCTAGTGAAAACGCGGTCACATGGAGAAAGAAGTGCAACGGCGTCGCAGAGACCGGTGCAATAGACTGACACAGCCGTTGGCGAATTCGTAGGAACTGTGATGTCGTCTTTGACGAATACCTTGGTCGCAGCCGATGAACTGTCTGCCAGCGTCAAATGTGAGAATGGTGAGAGCTCTAATTCGGCTGGTGCGCAATGAATGACGGCGTCGTGGCGGGCGAGAAAATCCCATCCCAGGATCACGTCGTGAGAGCATGAAGAAATTATGATGAATTCGACGGCGTACAGAGCGTCCTGAATGATGACACGGGCTGTGCATACCGCCGTCGGGTGAATACTTTGGGTGCTGGCTGTACGGAGGGAGAGCCCGGAAAGCGGCGTCGTCACTTTTCGTAGCAGGCGGCTTAGTTTAGCATCCATAACAGATACGGCGGCTCCAGTATCCATAAGGGCAGATGCGCGAACACCGTCCACAAAAAATCTGCGTGCTTCGCTGCAAATGTCGCGTAAAGACGATAGAAGAGGCGCTGTGTGAGATATGGACGCCATCTGGCAATACGTCGGGAAACATGAGTGCTGTGTTGCGTGCTGGTAGTCCCGGCGCAGCAGCAGGCGAAGACCGGCGGTGACCAACGCGACCGGCGGGGACGCCAGCCAACCCGAAAACGCGGTTTGGCGCGAAGCGCTGAAGCAGAGAAACGTCCGCACTCAACGAGTACTCTCCACACACTCTTTTATTTACACGTCGCCTGGGTAAAACAGGAACGCAAGAGCGGCGCCCACAACCGGCAGCCTGAAGGCCGCCCACAACGCTGCTTTTTCATTTTTAAATATTTTTTTTCACCTTCTTCGCCTTCTCAAACTAAAGTTTTTCAACACCAACCCATGGCATTCGTACAGTGCAACAGAACCGAAACCGAAACACGACAATGAGCTCGTGCGAAGGGCACGGATGAAGGCAAATTTCAGCGCAGTCGCATTTTCAGCTTTGTTGAAACAGCGCTCACTAGACGACGACGAAGTAAAAGAAGGCACAGTCGTCTAGTGAGCGCTGTTTCAACAAATATGAACGCATACCAACTCGCTCAAGCTTCCATTCTTATGCATTTTCTGCGCATCTTAAGAAACTAGGGTCCTTAAAATTACGTATGTATGTATTTTCTATTAAAGGAACACGCCACCTAATACTTACCTTGTGATGTTGCACCTCAGATATGCGTGATATTTACTTTTTGATCGACAACGTTCACAAGTATGAACAGCCGTACCAGTTCAAGACGGCTGGCCCTTGGGCAAGTGGTTCAACTTTGGCCGAGTGGCTGAATCGAGGGACGTGCCGACAAACAGTAAGACAGACCGAAAGACAGACAGACCAAAATTTCTGCGTTTAAGTTCCCCAAGAAAGACTATCGTCTTTAAAACGTCTATCACGTTCGATGGTCTTCGCTGAGGGCTTTCGCTGTTCGATAGCGTCGCAGCCCTTGCCTCTTGGACTGCGACGACTAGTTTTCCTGGTCGCGTGCGACCGAACGTGGCCGCATCGGTGACAGCGAGCGGCGTCTTGGGGAGGTGAACGGCGGGTAGATGCAGCTGGGCGAGACGGCGGCGACGGAGGCGTAGGTGGGTCGTAATACGGCCGGTTCGACTGGATGGTGGCAGGCTACACGTCTCTAGGCGGCTGCACGCGATTGCAATAGCGGGCCACGTGGCCGGCGTAACCGCATGCGAAGCATATGGGGCGGTTGTCAGGTGTGCGCCATCGGTTCGCTGGGGCAGGGCCCGCCCGTAGTGCAGGACGGGATTGACGGGGCGGCAACTGATCGGACTGCATGGTGGGCTGCAGTCGTGGCCTGTGCGTGACGTCGGCGTAGGCTACAGCTTCGAAAGAGTGAGGTCGAGTGGAGGCTTCGGCGTAAATGTGTGGGGCAGCCGTAGCGATTGATGGGGGCGGTCTTGCGACAACTTGGGCGTAACTCAAAGGTGCAGGAGCCGGATGGTGCTGGTGGTACTCGGGCATGACCTCCGCGATTTCCTGCTCAATTGCTCGACGGAGGGGAGGCAGAAGGGTGGTCGACTGCTGTTGAGCGTACCGAGGGCGAGCAAAGTCCAGCAGAGAGAACTGGCGCGCGATTTCCTCGCGCACGAAGGTCTTGATCTCTGCGAGCAACGCGGAGTGGTCGGGTATGGTCGACAAGCCAGCAAGCTCGGCGTCGCGTGATGGAGAGCGATGGGTCATCGATCGCTGCCGCCGCAGCTCCTCATAGCTTTGGCAGAGCGTGATGACCTCTGCCACTGTGCTGGGGTTCTTGGCGAGCAGCATGGTGAAGGCGTCGTCGTCGATGCCTTTCATGATGTGCCTGATCTTGTCAGAATCGGACATGGTGGCGTCGGCTTTCTTACAGAAGTCTAAGACGTCTTCAATGTAACTGGTGAATGATTCACCGGTCTGCTGAGCGCGTTCACTTAAGCGCTGTTCGGCCTGCAGCTTACGAACGGCGCGTCGGCCGAACACGCTGATAATGGCGGTCTTGAAGTCGGACCACGTCGTAAAATCGGATGCGTGGTTGTTGTACCACAGGCCCGCCACACCCGCGACGTAGAAAACCAGGTTAGTCAATTTTCCGGCCTCGTCCCACTTATTGGGGACACTCACGCGCTCGTAAATGGCGAGCCAGTCTTCCACGTCGGTACCATCGGCGCCAGTGAAGACTGGAGGGTCGCGAATACGAGGGACACCGGGACATGTCGGTGCGGGCGGGGTCGTTTGCTGGGAGGCGTCTTGAGACATGGTAGGCAGCAAGGTACGGGATCGAAGAGCCAGGGGCATCGAACGAGGGCCGAAGTTGTTGTGAAGGCTCAGCACTCTCCACCAAATTATAAAGAGGTTTACGGCGACGATACTCAACAGCGACAGTCGAGGCGGGGCCGACTCTCAGCGCGAATTGCGTTTTCTTCTAAAAGAGCCGAAGAGGGCGACCCACTAGGAGGTGTTCGAGAGGACGACCCATTACCAAGTTCGATCGCTTCGCTACACTATATAGAATAGCAGGTGACCGTTCCGCCGCGCTCCAGCGTCATTATATCTGTCGGCATCGAGAAACCTGCGAACCTTGAAGGCGTCATCGAGGGCGATCAGCACCTACTCCTGAACCGTCAAATGTGCGTCGCACGAGGTATAGCCGAGCTGCGTGACGGTAAAGCAAAGGTAGTGCTGAGAAACTTCAGCCACAAATATAGGCACCTCAACATTGGTACGACTAGTACGACGGTTGCCTACATCGACGAATGTGTAGCCGCCACCGATGCTTTCGCCCTCTTCGATGCTGCCGAACCTGCTTCGACGAATAGAGGCCCCGAACCGGATTTTAACGTCAACCCGAGCCTTCCGAAGGTCAAGCAAGACCAGCTCCAAACCCTGCTCCTGCAATGCAAGGACTGTTTCTCGTCGTCATCGCGGGTCCGACAAACGCCCCTTGCTAAGCAACGCATTAATACAGAAGAACATTCTCGACCACTACGTCAGAGCCCCTACAGAGTTTCGACTCAAGAACGTGAGGCCATAAAGAAACAAGTCGACGAGATGCAGCGCGACAACATTATCCAGCCGTCCAAGAGTCCATGGGCGTCACCCGTGGTGTTAGTGAAGAAGCAGGACGGGACACTGCGCTTCAGCGTTGATTATCGGCGCCCGAACAAAATCACGAAGAAGGACGTGTACCCCCTCCCATGGATAGACGACACACTGGATCGACTTCACAACGCGTCGTACTTTTCGTCGATGGACCTCAAGACCGGCTATTGCTAGATAGAAGTAGACGAAAGAGACCGAGAAAAGACCGCTTTTATGACACCCGACGGCCTCTTTGAGTTCAAGGTCATGCCTTCCGGTCTTTGCTCGGCACCTGCGTCTTTCCAGCGCATCATGGATACCGTACTGGCCGGATTGAAGTGGCAGACGTGCCTTGTGTATTTGGACGACGTCGTGGTGTTTTCTTCGACATTCGACGAGCATCTCCGGCGGTTTGAGGCAGTACTTCAAGCAATCAGGACCTCTGGACTGACCCTGAAGCCAGAAAAGTGCCGATTCTGTACGACGAGCTCTTGTTTCAGGCCCGCGGAAAACAGCTGACATCACCGCCTTCGCGCCACCCACCGACAAGAAGGCCTATGCGCCTATTACAGACGCTTCGTCAAAACCATTTCACGGATCGCCGAGCCACTGACGCTTCTGACGAAAACTAACGTGGAATTCAGATGGGAAACGGCGCAAGTGCAAGCCTTTTAAGAACTTAAACGACGCCTGCAGACGCCACCCATACTTGCACATTTCGACGATGGCGCCGATACGGAAACACACATCGACGCAAGCAACGTAGGACATGGTGCCGTCCTTGTGCAAAAGACTGACGGGCTAGAAGGGGTTATCAGTTATGCTAGCCGGTCACTATCCAAGGCAGAGGCCAACTATTCCACAACAGAAAAGGAATGCCTTGCGATCCTCTGGGCTACGTCAAGGTTTCGCCCATACCTCTATGGCAGGCCCTTCAAAGTTGTTAGTGACCATGACGCCTTATGTTGGCTAGCTAACTTGAAGGACCCTTCAGGTCATCTCGCATGATGGAGTCTGAGACTTAAAGAGTTCGACATTACCGTCGTGCACAAGTCCGGACGAAAACACTCTGACGCCGACTGCCTGTCTCGTGCCCCCGTCGACGTGCCGCCGCAAGACGACGACGATGACTGCTTCCTCGGAACTATAAGTGCCGAAGACTTCGCCGAAAGGCAACGAGCCGACGCCGAGCTGGGGGCCTTATGGAGTACCTCGAGTGCAAGACCGCCGTTGTTTCGAAGGTATTCAAGCGAGGACTGCCGTTGTTTTTTCTTACGGAACGGCGTTCTCCTGAAGAACTTCTCGCCACTTCGAACCGACTGCCTTCTCGTCGTGCCCTCATCTTTACGACCAGAAGTCCTCCAGGCCCTACACGACGGCCCGACGGCTGGACACCTCGGTGTTTCCCATCACGCTCGCCACAATACAGGAAAAATACTACTGGCCACGCCTTGCTGCCGACGTTAAGACTTGCCGAGATTGCCAGTGACGGAAGACACCGCCGACTAGGACAGCGGGACTTCTGCAGCCAGTCGAACCACCTCACCGGCCGTTCCAGCAAATCGGTATAGGCCTACTGGGGCCGTTCCCGACGTCGAGTTCCGGCAACAAGGGGATCGTCGTAGCAACTGACTACCTCACCCGCTACGCCGAGACAAAGGCCTTGCCCAAAGGCAGTGCCGCCGAGGTAACCAAGTTCTTCCTGGAGAACATCGTCTTGCGTCATGGTGCCCCAGAGGTCCTCATCACAGACAGAGGTACCGCCTTTACTGCGGACCTAACTCAGGCGATCTTCAAATACAGCGAGACGAGCCACCGCCGCACCACCGCCTACCACCCGCATACTAATGGCCTCACCGAACGTCTAAATAAGACTATCGCCGACATGCTGGCCATGTACGTCGACGTTGAGCACAAGACGTGGGACGCCGTCCTTCCGTACGTGACCTTCGCTTACAACACGGCAGTCAAAGAAACAGCGCAGATGACGCTGTACAAGTTGGTCTACGGAAGGAGCCCGGCCACGACGCTCGACGCCATGCTACCGAAAGTCACCGACGAAGAAAACATCGACGCCGCCGCTTACTTACAACGTGCCGAAGAAGCTCGACAGCTCGCCCGCCTGCGTATCAAGACCCAGCAGTACACCGACAGCCGTCGCTACAATCTTCGACGACGCTTCGTGGAATGCCAGCCCGGCGACCGTGTTTGGGTCTGGACGGCGATACGCCGACGTGGGCTTAGCGAAAAGCTCCTTCGGCGATACTTCGGGCCATACAAGGTTCTTCGACGTCTCGGCGCTCTTGACTACGAGGTCATCCCGGACGGCATTACGAACTCCCAGCGACGCCGCGCACGACCTGAAGTCGTCCATGTCGCGCGCCTTAAGCCGTTTTTTGCGCGTTAGCGAACCTGGGGACTCTACTTTTTCCTTTGTTATTGTTTTATTTGTGCATGCACTTGTTTTTCTTTCTCTTCTATGTTCTTTCACAAGCATCGGGACGATGCTTTTTTCAGAGGGGGGCAATGCCACGCCCACTTCTTGTTTATTTTGATGTATTCCGGTTTGACCAGCAAGG